>NC_134531.1:241746985-242046985 GCF_050624435.1 Tenrec ecaudatus
TTTCTTCCTCCTGTTTCCTTCTGCCTATTGCTCAATATTACAAACTCTTGTCTTATCTTCTATTTAAGTAGTCAATCTTGGAGTTTATCAATCACACGAAAGACGTTGTCACATAACATATTTGTTTCACAAATCTATCTCAATGAATCCTTTAATCACTATTTTCTGCAAAATATATCTTCCCTTTTATTGGTTCATGTATTTGACTCATAACTGCTAAAGAAAGCAAATTCACCTAAATCCTTGGTAGAAGCAACTTTAGACTTGTAAATCTCACTACCCCACTTGAAATAAGTATCTTTACTGATATTCATTTTGTACTAAAGAAAAGAAAGACATGGATGCAGTTCTGGAAGCATTCACTAGTCTACACTACAAAAATTGGAAGCTAGCTACCTGGTGAGCTGACTGGAGGAGATCCATATTTGTGCCCATTCTAAAGAAAGGTGACTTTGCTTTTGTGGATATGATTGAACAATGTCATTAATACCACATACAAATAAAGTTTTGTTGGAAAAAATTTTTAAAAACTAATGCAACAGTACAATATAGGGAGCTGTGAGAAATCTAAGTTGGATTCAGAAGAGAATATGAAATAAGGGACATTGTTCTTAACACAGATGTATCTTGCCTGCATGTAGAGAATTTCAGAGAGGTGTTACCTTGTGTTTTATTGATTATGCAAAAGTATTTGTATAACAATGAGAAAAATGGGAATTCGAAGACACTTAATGGTGTGCATGCCAAACCAGAACATAGAAAAGAGGCAATAATTTGAACAGCATAATGGGGATAGTGCATAGTTTAAAGTCAGCAAAGACATTTATCAGGGTTGTAACTTTTTTGTTACAAAACCGTGTATTAATCATTTCCCTTCACTTTAAATATAAGGTTGATATGAAATAGAGCCATGATTCTTAGTTACATGGGAGGAAATGAGTAATAAATACATTGTAGCAAGTTTAAACCACAAGGGTGTTTCACTGGTAACAACATTTGAAAACTGTACACTTGCAAACAGGGTTGTATCTTTACACATTCTTATTCAAACTCTATGCTGAGAAATAATCCAATAAATTGAACTATATGAAGAAGAACTTGGCATCAGGACTAGAGGAAAATTAATTAACCACCTAAATATGCAAATAGCACATCCTTATTTGCTGAAAACCAAGAGGACTTGAAGTGCTTACTGATCCACATCAAAGCCTATATAACCTTTAGTATGGATTTCTCTCGATGTAAAGGAAGCAAAAATTCACACAACTAGGCCAGTAGGAAATACCATGATAAATGGTGAAAAGATGAAAGTTGGAATGGTGAAAAGATTGAACGAAGAATCTGTCTTATTTGGATCCACCAACAACTCTCAAGAAATCAAACTGACCTTGCATTCAGTAAATCTGCTTCACGAGACCTGTTTCAAGCAAGAGCACTAATGCCACTCTGAGAACGGAGGTGCAGCTGACCTAAGCCATGGGATTTTCCGTTGCCTCCTAGACATGTGAAAACTGGGCAATGAGTCAGGAAGACCAAAGATGAACTGATGATACATTTGAATTATGGTGTTGGGGAACAATAATGAGAGTACCCCAAACTGTCAAAAGAGCAAGCAAACCTGTCTTGAATGTTCCTTAGAAGGGAAGACGGCAAGACTTCATCCCATGTATCTTAGAGACAGTATGAAGAGGGCCCTGTCCCTGGAGAAAGACACGGCAAAGTGGACAACCATCTACATGAAAAGGAAGATCACCATCAACAACGTGGCTGCACTGACTCCAGAATAACCATTTACAGCAGTGATTCTCAACCTGTGGGTCAAGACCCCTTTGGGGGTCGAATGATCCTTTCACAGGGGTTGCCCAATTCATAACAGTAACAAATTATAGTTATGCAATAGCAAAGAAAATAATTTTATGGTTGGGTGTCACCACAACATGGGGAACTGTATTAAAGAGTCACGGCAGCAGGAAGGCAGGCTGAGAACCACTGGCTTAGAGGGTGATCCAGGACTGGGCAGTGCTTCCTTCTGTTATGCGTGAAATCACCATGAGTTGAAGCCTACTTGATGGCATGTAACAATGAAACATTGTCTGTCATCAGCATCATGACCACGATTCCTTATTTAATTTTGTAAAATCTTGTCGGTGCTCCCTCTGATTGTATCCCAACGATTTCCTCAACTAACGGAGGTTAAGATATCATTACAGCATCACAGTGAATTTTTGCTGTTTTTGGAATGTGAATGTTTCTGAAAATTAACCTGTAAAACTACTATCCCAAAGTTAACGGTGACATTCTCCATGTATTTAGTTTCTTTTCAGCCAACCTCCTCCTCTAAACCCTAACAAGTCTGCTTTGTTACATCTCTTAGAATTATAACATTGAGATATTTTCTCCCTTTTATTAAGACTTATGCATATGTCTACTTCTCATATTTCCGTAAGTTCCACAAATTGATGATTAAAGCTATTCTGAACTTAATTACTATTATGTTGTAGCTTAATGTTCAGATAAATCTATCTTAGTCATCATAAGTGACTGAAAGCTTATTCAGTATCTAAGGTTGTCACAAAAGCACATTTTAAAACGGTCACTGCTAACAGGGATTTGCTTTTCATTCGGACACAGTCATAGTGTCTATTTCCTCCAGCCACACCTCACGTACTTTGTTTGATTGTTTTCCTGGTTGTAATTTCCAATAATTAATGGAAGACCAATTGAGATGCTTTAATAAACTAGTGCCATGCTGGAAACACAAAATAATATGTTCCTAAATTGAGAAGATATCTACCTGGCCAATTTGACTGGAAGATATCCATATTCATGTCCATTTCAAAGAGTGGTGATCAAATAACATGCAGACATTATTGAGCATATTAGACCCCATATATGAAAACTTTTGCTGAAAATAATTCTAAGCAGAAAATTCCAGAAACATGTGTGAATCCTAACAAAGTATAGATAACTATGTGATGTATAATAATTCCAGAACCCTCAATTGTGTACATTTGAAATGTGTACATAGTCTAAGAAGCATTCAATCAAAGAGAAAAGGGGGATACTACATGGTTCAAATCCTGAAAATGTGTGTTGGGGTTGTATCCTTTCACCATCGTTATTCAATCTGTATGCTGAGCAATACTCTAAAGTTTGTGAATGTGTATCTGATTGCGTGCCCTGATGCAGTGTCCAAGTGCTCAGCTGCCAACCAAAGGTCCAGGATGAAACCCGCTGCTACATCTTGAGAGAGATGCGAAAGCCTGTCTCTGCAGACTCATAAAAGGGCAACAGCATGGAGTGACCACACTCCCTCCCACGAGCTCACTGTAGTCACAATCAACCCAGCGGCGGTAGACTTGTACCTTCTCTGGGAAAACAGAAGAGAGTACTCCTAGTCTAGGTTTTTCAAAATTATTTCTATTTCATTGAGTCCTGGAATTTAATAAGCATGCATAAGAAGGGGTGGATTTAACAGGTCACAGACCCTGACAAAAGTGATGAAGCTAAATTGTCCTGTGGTGAAAGGAGCTCTCAATGTCTTTCCCTCACAGGTGTCCCTGACCATGTTCTCCCCCATTGCCCCATTGTGGACCAGAAGTAAACCAATTGGGTGTGTTTTCTGTCCATCAGAAGTATTCCCCTCCCCTGTTGCTTTACAATTTCTCCTAATCCTAGTTCTCATCCACCTCAAGCTTCAGGGAGATTCACTAACAATGTCTTATAGTACCACTATCTGTCTCCTTTTGCCCCCTCCCTGTTTTGCATTCCAAAAGCTCCACTAGCCAATTTGTTCCACGCTAAAATATTGACATACAGCCTCCTCAGATTAATTCCCTCTCCGTGTTCTCTATTTGGGCATTTCACAACATCATTCCAAAATAGCTGCAATGACTATTTACTCCTGTTATTACTAAGTAGGTTCTCGCAGACTTTAAACCATCCCTACTCTTATTCTTAGGCTTTTGAACTCACTTTAACTCTCCAACATTTCAAGTGCCATTCATAGTTCTGAGATTTCAGCTTGTGTTTGTTTTTTCTTTAAAGTTCAGTGGGTTAGATGCTGGTGAAGAAATTGGGAATACCTACTAACT
Organism: Tenrec ecaudatus; assembly: GCF_050624435.1. Lineage (NCBI taxonomy): Eukaryota > Metazoa > Chordata > Mammalia > Afrosoricida > Tenrecidae > Tenrec > Tenrec ecaudatus. Next base: position 241,751,080 of record NC_134531.1, read on the forward strand.
TTGAAATCTTGCTCTGTCCCTCCCAATATCCAACATTATATTGAATTAACACCTCCACCCCCAAAAAATTCTTAACTGTCATTAAGTCTATTTTGACTCATAGTGAACCTACAGGGCAGGGTATGTGGATTACAAAGAATGTAACAGTTTATGGGAGTAGAAAGCTTCATCTTCCTCCTGGTGGAAATCTCAGAGACCCAAGGTAGCTAACTCAATATTGAATAAAAACAGCAAAGTATCAGGCCCCACAATTCCCAATTCTAAGAGTGGTTCCAGTACAATAACACACACATAGATCAGTATACAGAACTGAGAACCCCAGAAGTACATTTATCCATTTATCCATCTTTGAATAGGTGATCTTCAAGAAAGGGTTGAATCCCATTCAATGGAGAAGAGATCATCTCTTTTTAAAAATCATTTTATTGGGGGCTCATACAACTCTTATGACAATCCATACATACATCCATTGTATGTCAAGCACATTTGTACATCCATTATCCTAATCATTCTCAAAACATTTCTCTCCACATAAGTCCCTGGCATCAGCTCTTCATTTTGCCCCCTGCCCTCCCCATTGCCCCCTCCCTCATGAACCCTTGATAATTTCTAAATTTTTATTTTGTAATATCTTACAATGTCCGACGTCTCCTTTCACCCACTTTTCTGTTGTCCACCCCCCAGGGAAGAGGTTATATAGATCTCCTTGTAATCGGTTCCCCCTTTCCACCCCACCCGCCCTCCGCCCTCCTGCTATCGCCACTATCACCACTGGTCTTGAAGGGATCATCTGTCCTAGATTCCTTGTGTTTCAAGTTCCTATCTGTACCTGTGTACATCCTCTGATTTAGCCAGATTTGTAAGGTAGAATTGGGATCATGATAGTGGGGGTGCGTGGTAAGTATTTAGGATCTAGAGGAAAGTTGTATGTTTCAATGTTGCTACACTGAACTCTGACTGGTTCATCTCCTCCCAGTGACCCTTCTGTAAGGCGATGTCCAGTTGCCTACAGATTGGTTTTTGGTCCCTACTCCGTACTCCCCCTCATTCACTATGGTAAGATTTTTTGTTCTGGTGATGCCTGATACCTGATCCCTTCGACACCTCGTGGTCACACAGGCTGGTGTGCTTCTTCCATGTGGGCTTTGTTGCTTCTGAGCTAGATGGTGCTTGTTTACCTTCAAGCTTTTAAGACTCCAGATGCTATATCTTTTGATAGGCAGACACCATTAGCTTTCTTCACCACATTTGCTTATGCACCCGTTTGTCTTGAGCGATCGTATTTGGGAGGTGAGCACACAATGACATGACTTTTTGTTCTTTGATGCCTGATACCTGATCCCTTCAATACCTCATGGTCACACAAGCTGGTGTGCTTCTTCCATGTGGACTTTGTTGCTTCTCAGCTAGATGGCCATGTGGTTACCTTCAAGTCTTTAAGACCCTAGAACCTGTATCTTTTGATAGCCTGGCTCCATCAGCTTTCTTCACAACATTTGCTTAATGCACCCGCTCTGTCTTCAGTGATTGTGTCGGGAAGGTGACTTGGAATGCCAGTCCTAAAGGACAAAAAACAGTCCTTGGACTAATTACAGGCTTTTCTTTGTTGTTGTTGTTGTGTTGTGGGTTTTTTAAAATCATTTTATTTGGGGCTTGTACAATTATTATCACAATCCATACATAAATCCATTGTGTCAAGAACATATGTACATTTATTGTCATCATTCTCGTGTTGTGTTTTTTAGTTTTGTTATTTTTTTGTCATTGGCTTTTTGTTGTTGTTTTGTTTTATTTTGTTGTTGGTTTTGCTCTGTCTTGTTTCTGTGTATGTTATTAGCTCCACAGCTCTGCCTAATTAAGATAGGTTGGATTAACAATCTGGAGAAGAAAACAACAGGACCGGCAGTTCCAAGGGGACATGGGAGATTGGAGGTGGGAGGAAAGGAAGTGATGTTAACAAACCCCATGACTAAAGATAAACAAGAAAATGGGGACATTTTAGAAATTAAATAATGTAGTTGTAAAAAGACTTTATCAAAAATAGTAGTAAGATAACCTACCAAAAATAGTATGAAAGATAGTTTACAGACAGGAAAAAAAATAGCATATCTGGCAAGGGTCTACTCACTAAAAATACATAAAAATTTGCAGCAATTCAATGACAAGATTACAAACAGTCTAATTTTAAAATGGGAAAATGACATGAACAAACACTAGCATAGTATACATTTGGACAACTAATGAACGCATGAAGAGCTATTCATAATCCTTAGCCATTAGAGAAAGATAAACCACAATTACAATGAGATCCCTTCTTATCTCTGCAGAACTAAACTTGTAAAAGAAGGAAAAAACAAATAAAGAAAATAACAAACCCTGGCAAGACTATGAGGATATCGTAACACTATCCACTGCAGGTGAGATTATCAAACAGGCTAATCACTATAGAAAAATGGTATGGCACTTCCTATTAAATGCTGGAAATAGACATACCTTGTGACCCAGCAAGGCGACTCCTACTGTATACCTTAGAGACCTAAGAGTAGGGACATGAATAAACATACGCAATGTACCCCATCTTGATGGCAACATGATTCCCCAAAGTTAAAAGATGGGAAACACCTGAGTGGCCATCAACAGACAAATGAAGGAACAAACTGTGCTACGTACATCCCATGGAATCCTTCACAATGATAAAGGATAATGCACATCTGAAACGCCTTCAAAGATGCATGAGTCTGGAAGGAATTGTGCCAAATGGATTAAGTCAAACACAAAAAGACAAACTGCAAGATGTCACATTTCTAAAAATTGAGGCCTAGGTATAAACACAGAATGAACTGCTACTTGATAGGAAAAGTAATAGGAGGAGGGTGAAGGGGTTATTAAGCAGATAACTCACTATCATGGAGTTGATTCTGACTCATACCAACCCTATAAGAAAGAACGAACCTGCTCCATTTAGTTTTCTCAGACTGTAACTCTTTATGTGAGGAAAAGTCTCATCTTTTCCCTGAGGAGCACCCGGTGTTTTCAAACTGCTGACCTTGTGGTTAGTAGATAGTAGACAATGATTAATTCTGATAAAGGGAAATGTAGTACACAATATGGTACAAGTCAGCACAACTTGACCAAAATTGTATCATAGGACAATAGCCTCAGGGCTTCTTCTAGTCTCGATCAATCAATCTATTCACAATCCTGCTTGGTAAATGCAGAAGATAAATGAACAGATTGAGAGGTATACTAAATAAAAGGCAACTGCAAATAAATGTTATGACTTAGTAATTTTTAACAACAGTAAGAGCAAGAAAAATATACACACACAGGTATGTAAGCATATATGGGTGTAGAAAGGTATATGAGAGTACATTTATGTACATATATAGGTATATTTGTGGGCATGTGTGTATATATGTTTGTATTTGCTGCATATATATTCATATAAAATATAATCCAAAAGTGCTATAGTTATGTATACTTTCTTTACATACTGAACAGTTTGGGGGATTGATTCACTGAAATTCAAGATTCAAGAACATAATCATATGGTACAACTAGGTAAATTATCATAACGTAGTTTATAACAATAAGGTTCTCCATCCTAGATGGTGGATAGTATGTGAGACCTTGAAAGTTTAGGAGTAGGCACCTAAAACACAACTAGTGGTCCTTTCCTATCTGGAGCAAAGTAGGGTAAAAAAAAATATATATATATATATATATATATATATATATATATATATATATATATATATCCAAAGAAGAAAGCAGTCCATAGGACTAGTGGTACATGTGCACTGCAGGTTCTTTTAGCCTGAGACCAGAAACCAGACTACCATTATAATGAAGGACACAATAGAAAGTCCTGGTTAAAATGAGGGAAAAACATAGAACAAAATTTGTTTTAAAAATGCCAGACTTATTGAAATGAGAGAGACAAGAAATCCCCTGAGACTATATCCCAAAGATATTCTGTTAACCTAAAACCAAATCCACTCCTAGGGGTCACTTTTCAAACTAAGTAATAGACTTATAGGAATAGTCTATAAAATAAACACTAACACTTGAGAAAATATGTTTTAGTAAATAATAACTAGATGAGACCAAGTGATCAACACTTACAAAAACCTAAGATGAGAGGCAAGAAGAAACAAGGAAAACTGGATTTATGACAATAAGGAGAATGGGGTGGAAATGGTGTGTGTGTGTGTGTGTGTGTGTGTGTGTGTGTGTGTTGGCACATTGTGGGATTGTAACCAATGTCAAAAGAAAACTCCTCACAACTGGACCAATATGTAACATCATGATAAGTGGAGAAGAGATTGAAGTTGTCAAAGTCTTTGTCTTGCTTGACTCCTCAATTAATGCTCATGGAAACAGCAGTCACAAGAGCAAAGGACACATTGCACTGGGTAAATCTGCTGTACAAAACCTCTTTAAAGCACGGGAAAGCAAGGATGTTATTTTGAGGACTAAGGTGTGCCCTCCCCAAGTCATAGTATTTTTTGTCACTTCATATGAATGTGCAAATTGGACATAGAATAAGGAAGACTGAAAAGGAATGTATGCATTTTTACATATAGGGCTGGCAAAAAGTATTGTCAGTATCATGGACTGGCAAAAGGAAACACAAATCTGTCTTGAAAGAAGTACATCCAGAATGCTCCTTAGATGCTTGCTTCTCATACTAGTCCCTGAAGGACATAAAGCTTGAGAAAGTAGAGGGGCAGGGAAAAAGAGAAACACTCTTGGCCAGAAGGATTGACACAGTGGATGCAAAACTGGGCTCAAATATACCCACAATTATGAGGATGGAACAGGAGCAACAAAATTTCACTCTGTTATAAACAAGAATGCTATGAGTTGGAAGCCACTCAGCAACACCTAACAAAAACAAAACTAAAGAAATGGCTTTACATCAGGACTCAGTACTACAATTCCCCCTTATCGTTGTATGGAACAACGCAGCTTCATTTCTTCTGGTCCTTATAGCTCTCATGTTGGAAATTAGCATTCTGGAAATGCCTGAAATTCAGCTTCAGAGATTTTTCTTTAGTATGAAATTTGCTAATAAACTGTTTACCGACATTCCTTCACAGTTAACCCTTGTGAGAACGGAACGCGGCAGAGAAACAGATGGACTCTATTGGAGAAATTTCTCCATCAATTAATATTTATGACTGGTAATGAAATACTGTTGTGCTTTCCTCTCTTTGTTTCAATGGGTGAGATTAACATTGATAAGTTTTTTGGCTCAGCTATAGTTACGTCTTCATATTGATATTTATTCCTATAATGGGTTAGCATATATCCATGCACACCGATGATTCAACCAGCAGTAGAATGCTTTTGTGAGGTGAAGTCAGCTGCCAAGCCTTGGTCTCCTGACTGCCATGGTGATATAATGACTTCTATTTCCACCTTCTGGCTTATTGTCCTTTTGCTAAAGTGTCACTGATCAGTTTTATATTCTAAAATGTCAATTTGGCTGCAAGAAAGATAATTGTTTGGAGGGAGATAAGAGTGGAGTTTTTAAAGATCTGCGCAGAAACTGCAACACCAAGGAAATAATGAGGCTTAGAAGAGAGTGGATGAACTAAGGAAGGAGAAACACAGACAGTTTTTTAATAAGGTGAAAGATGATATTACGATGGAATGATGGATTGAATATGGAGTGAGTAGGAGAAAAGTGCCAATAATAACTCAAAGAGCTATGCTTCAAGTTGCAGACGGACAGCAATGTCATTCAATGTGATAGAGATTCTTGTGAAAACACTAAGCTCTGCAAGTTGTTAATGAACATCCATGTACATGATCATGATTACGGGGTTGGCTAGCTAGAACACAATTTAAAGAAAACATTCGTCTCATGTGATATGAGACATGTGGCTTATTTGAATTAATAAAGTTAGAATTGTACGTTGCTGAGTTTTCATATAGTTAGTAAGTGAGCACAGACCATTGCCAAGGGAAAAACAGACAATACAGAAACTGGAGACAGTGTAACACAATCAAGGTTTATAAGAGGATTACCTTGCAAAAAATGTCAGAAAGAAGCTAAAAGAGGTGGGTTTAAGATTATAATCCTAGGATGAAACAAAGACAATGTTAGATGCTAATGAGAGGGAAAAAAACTTGTAGCTGAAAATTTTCATTTTTTAAAAATCTCATGGCACAGAGTGGCCTTAGTTATAGTACATACAAGGTAACTTCAGAACATTGTAGAAGAGTAAAATTAAAAGATGATGTCATTGCCCCCACAAACTCTTTAAAAGCCCCTCAGATTTCAGGAAAGAATTAAAACTATTAAATAATTGAAATGAGTTTAAAATCAAATGAGAAGGAAAAAGAAGTGTGGTTGTAAGGAGGCAGAAAGATACCAAAGAATGGTTTGTAGCATGGGTAGATTTTTTAAAGGAGAGAAACCTAACTATATCTAAAGGCTAATGGTAACTAACCTCTTCAGAAAGACAGAGAGAAAGAGAGAGACTGAGAGGTTAAACAGACAGGGTAAGAAGTTGTATAATTTTTGAAATACAGAAAAACCAATCAGTCCTAATAATGCTGAAAGTTAAAGGTAAAAGACTGTAGTCACAGTCCCCTATGCCTCTACCAGAATGCTGGGAAACAATTCTTATTCTCATAAATATGGAAGGCAATTTCCTGAGATTTTGGTTAGTTCAAGAAAAAAGTTCTTAAAGATGCAGGAGTGCTTTAGTACAAGACTCTCCAAAATTATCCTATAGTCAAGGTCTGCATTGAGGGCCTCCTGGAACCACATGGAGGTCTTTCACTGCCGTTGAGTCGATTCCAAATCATGGTGACCATAGGTCTGCCAAAGCAGAGCAAGGCTTTGCTCAGCGCTGTGATAACAGGTCTGTGATTTCTCAGAAGCAGATAATTAAATCTGTTCTTTGAAGTTCCTTTGAGTGGATTCAAGCCACCAACCTTTCAGTACCTTTCAGTTTAACCATTTGTGCCACATAGGGACTCCATATACATAGATAGTGATAGAGATATGTAGAAACATTAATAAAGAGACAAGTTTCTTCAAAATGTGTATGAAAAATGCAATTAAAGGGTAGTGTAACTTTTTCATAAGTGTTTTGAAGCCCCATAATAAATACATCTGTATTCTTAGATAGATGCATAGCTATGTGAATCACTATGAATGACATGCAAAATAGAATTTCAAATTTTGTCGTACAATACACTAGCATTGCTTTGGCTTGACAGAGACTTGAGAGTTTGACGTAGTTAATGACCACAAGGAAGGTCTATTCGAAAATATTGATCTCGTTTGCAGTCAACTCACTGACATTGGTGGTATTCCAGTCACCAAAATGAATTAGTGTCAAACCAGGTCAGAATCTTATGAAAACCAAACCAAACTGTTTGGGCTCCCTCTGGCACTGGAGATTTTATAGGCCATAAAATGTCTTCTGAGGTCAATACAAAACTGCTACCTCAGCATTGCAATAAATAGTACTTGAAGTTGGCAATGCCAGCATCAATGAGGTAAATATCTTATGGTTGTTTGGCAAGAGCAAAGCGCTTTCTCCTGCCTTATAGCCAAATTTTATTACATCTTTCCCCTTAAATTTTTTTTAGCTATTATTAATATTCTCCATTCCTTTTGTTAAACTTTTAGGCAGAATTACATTGAAGCAACTAACACATTTAACTTCCTCAGCGGATCCTACAGAATCAGCACTGAGATATTGTGCAGTCTTTCCATCCTCACACATGTAATCTGTAAACAGTTTGAACTTGGAAAGTGCTGCATCAATCATGAAATGAGTATTTACTTTAGGAAGATGGATATGGAATACTAAATATGAAAATTTTTTATTCTTTGAAGAATTTTTTTATTTCCTAAGATTTTGGAAATATTTCTGTGAGTTAAAGTAAAATAAATAAATTGTGAGGATGGGATGTAAAACTTTTATTCCCTTAGCTTAAACTTGCTGTCCAGTTCATGTAATCTGAAATCATATTAATGAAATCAAAAGGAAAAATGTAACCCCATGTTTCAGGGACGCCCTTGATATGTGGGCCAAACATTTTTTCTCATTCTGGACAATGTTTGCCACAAGTCTGATGGGAGGGACGACTACCAGTTACTGTCACATCAACTTCAAGTCACAGTGTCCTATGTGCGTTAGAGTAAAACTGGATTGCACACCACTTCCAATGGTTAAATTTTTGGATCATCAGGAAATTCATTTGAGATGTATCTGGGTGGACTTGACCTTTTTGTTATCATATGAATGTTTAACATTTTGCACTACCCAGGAACTCTGAGGGACAGCTAGGACTATACTAAATCTGAGAAGTGAATTAGTAAGGCCAAAAGATACCAATACATTTTCATAGAGACCTAATCTGCTTTAAGTCTAACCCACGATCCCTGTTAGTGCTAAGTGCTGTCCCCTATGCTCTAATTCATTGCTGTCCTATGTACAACAGAATGAAACACTGCCCAGACTTGTGCCATGCTCACAATTGTTGCTTTCTTGAGATCATTGTTGCAGGCACGGTGCCAATGCTTCTCGAGAGGGTTCCTCCTCTTCACTGCTCCTCCTGTCTCTGCACAATTTCCTGCTCCAGGGGCTGGTTTCTCCTGACAAGCTGTCCAGAGTATGTGAGGAAAAGTGACTAGAAAATCACCTTCTAATTATAGTGCAGATCCTTAAAAAAAAAAAACTAACTTCTTATCCAGTGAATAGTATTAGTATAGTACACATGCAATGTTTTTAATAAATGAACTGTTCATGTACTTTGTTATTTAGCATAAGGAAGAGACCAGGCTATAAAATGCAATTTTCATGAGTTGAAAGACGCTAACCCAGAAAGCAGAATCTGTCTAGTTTCAGTGTTTCCACCTGGAATAGTCACATTTATATAATAATTTCCTCACCCAGAAAATGAAAAATAAAGAAAAAAAGATAGTTAACTTCTTTATTGAGGGCCTTGGTTGGTGAAAACAGTTAAACACTCAATTACTCGCCAAAAGATTGAGGAGCTGTGGGAGAGAGCCCCAGCCACCTTGGAACAGTTCTCTGCAGATATGGATTTGCCTTGCATTGAGTCTATTCAGCAGTATCTGAAACCAAATAAGGTTATTATTCTACCCTACAAATTAACTTGCTTACATGCATGTTCTAGTCGAAGATAAAGACAATTAAAAGAAGCCCACAAAAGCCAAAATGTGAATATGAATATAACTCGCCTGAATTGAGAGATCATATAAAAAATAAACCTGGCACATTGAATAAAGATGAACAAAGACCAGACCAGTTGTGGGATGACATCAAAGGTATCATACATGAAGAAAGAAAAAGATCATTAAACAAAAAGAAAATAAAAACCTAAGTGGGTGTTTGAGGAGCATTCGGGCTCTATTGCATTCAAGGCATATTTGTTTGTTTTTCTTTCCATCTATGGTCATTTCATTATTCTTCAGAAACACCATAATTGAAATGCACCAATTATTCTCTGGTCACCCTTTGCCATTGTCCCATATTCAAATGTATGTGAAATGATTGAAAATAACAAAGTCAGGCACAATTATTGTCAATAGAATATCTTCGCTCTGTGATACTTAAAATAGACCTTGTGAAGTAGATTTGCCCAATGTATTGCCTCATTCGATTTTTCTTTTTTTTAATTGTTTTATTAGGGACTCATACAACTCTTATCACAATCCATACATACATCAATGGTGTAAAGCACATTTGTACCTTCAGTGCCCTCAACTACTGCTTCCATGAACACTGATTGTGAATCCGTGTAAAAGGAAACCCTCTTCAATCTTTTCTGCACTAATCATGATGTTGTATGTTGGGCAAAATTGTGGGGACTTTTATTTGCCTTATATTGAGTTGTGATCACACTGAAGATTGCATTCTTGGTCTTCATCAGTAAGTCCTGCTAGTGAGAGCGTGTCATCCGCATGTCAAAGGTGGTCACTGAAACTTATTCCAGTCCTGATTCCATATTCTTCTTCATCTAGTCCAGCTTCTCAGATTATTTCCTCAGCATGCATATTAAATACATATTGTGAAAGAGGATACCTTCTAGCACAAATATCCTAATTTTATCCCTTTGTTCTGTTTGAACAACCATCGCTCAGCCTATAAACATTTCTGTGTAAGCATATAATTAATATTCTGATATTTTCATTCTTCACCATGTGTTATGATTCACACAATTGAATATCCATGGAGCAGATATGCCCAATGCAAGCTACCATATATACTCGATTATAAGCCTACCGGAGTATAAACTGAGGTACCTAATTATTACCTGGGAAACCAGAAAATATGATTGACTCGAGTATAAGCCTAGGGTGTTAAATGCAGAAGTTATTGGTGAGTTTCAGTAATCAAAACAAATGAAAATAAACTTACTAAAAATTGAGACATCATTGGGGTAATGTATTTAAATATTTATTTTAAATAAAAACATAAATAAAAGGACAAGTCATTTAACATTAGTAAATGAGCAAAGTAAGTGGAAAATAGGTTCAACAAAAACAATAAGGTATCAAAAATGATACCTTAAGAGTACTATTCCCTGAGCTCAATCAGCAACCAAACTATAATGTAAAGAGTTAAAATCCTTCAAAACTGGATTCCTCCTTATCATCCGTATCCCAATGCAGAGCTTCAGCGGGTGTGAGGTCATCATAGATGCTGTCCTCACTGAGATTGCCGTCATCACCATCACTGCTGTCATTTTCATGCAAAGCGTAGTCTTCACTGCCATCCATAGCATTATTAATATTACATTTCTGGAAGCCACGTCATACCATGTCTTCTGGAATGTCTTCCCATGCATCTAGAACCCACTTTGCTATTGACTCAATGTGAGGCTTCATGAGATTTCCTCCTTTTGTTAGTCGGGCTAGACCAGATGACATCCATTCATGCCACATCTTTCGCACATGGTCTTTAAAAGGCTTATTCAAAGATACATCCAGAGGTTGCAGTACAGATGTAAGCCCACATGGAATAATGGCTACAGTACCATAACTTTACTAGATTTTGCCAAATTTTTTATGTCGTCTAATAGTTGGGCTCTGACATATCCCAAACAAGTAATGATGGTTGTTTCTTTAAGGCTGCTCCTGGTCGTCGGTTCCAAATATCTTCCAGTCATTTTTTTTGTTCCATCTTCATCCATCCAGCCTTTAACATATGCAAGCACAGTAATCCTTGGTGGGAAATTGATCTTTTTAGGCAAGATCTTTCTTTTAAAAATAATGACAGGACACAGCTTAGTTCCATTAGCCAAATATGATAGAACAACTGTAAAGTGTTGGTTTTTTTTCATTTCCTATGTTTTTGATAAAAAGTTTTTTTTCTCCTAAACTTGCCACAGTTCTGTTGCTTGGAAGATCAAAAGTCATGATAGTTTCATCCATATTCCCAATATCTGCCAGGACATAATTATAAACCCTTCTTTGTTTTATAATAAATGACTGGAATGACATCATTTTTTTTCAAGGTCTTGTGGCAATTTCTGGGAAATCTTTGTTCTTTGTCTCAAACATAGTAGGCCAAACCTATTCATGAAGTGGGTACACCAGCCTGCTGACACGGCAAATTTTTCAATGCCTGGTGCTTTATATTTGTCATCCTTAGCCATTTGTGGAGCACGTATGCGGATTTCCATGCGTGTTACGCAGTAACCATTTTGACGACACTCCATAACCCATTTATGCAATTCACTCTCTAGAGCCCCATAAAAAGACGTTAAACCACGACGAGATTTTTTAGCTTTTGGAATCTGTTCCAAGTCAGCCTTCATTTTCTGCGACTCCCTCGCTTGCTTTTTGTCAATATAATCCCTACTTGCAATCCCTACTTCAATCCCTACTTGCAATACTGTTATTGCTCTCTTCTGCTCTTGACACAACCTTCATTTTGAAACCAGCCTCATATGACCGGCATTTTTGTTTTGGTTCAAGAGTATCCATTTCTAACAGGATAAAAAAACAAGACTTTGAAAAAGAACTTTCATGGTAAGGCCCCCCCACCCCCACCACGATGTGTTAGCTGGAAATATTTGTGGTATAGTTTCCAGCATCATATAAATACTTAAGCTACCACAAAATGATAAACTGACAAACTAGAAATATGAACAAATCTATCTTGGAAGATTTACAGCTTACATGTTCATTGCAGGTAAAGATATGGCCAGAGTTTGGATGTGGAGGAACCAGTCTTGGAAACAAAAAACCATGCTTAGTAAAATAGAATTTAACAGAGTAGAGAGGGTAATCCACAACAAAATAAAGTCACATAGTTGCTGCAACTATAGGCTTGAAAATACCAACATGCGGGGTTGGCACAGGCTGGGTAGTTTTTCATTCTGTTGGACACAGGATTGCTATTCATCTGAACTACTCACTATGACTTAACAGCAACATAGCAAAAATTAATCATCTTAGAAAATCAACTTAGAAAAACAACTCAAAAAAATTTGAACAACATATGATGACAAAATAGTCAAGTTATTTCTATACATTTATTATCACACACACTATCATATCTAGGTAAAATGTTCTAGGTAAAATTATCTAGGTAAAATATTCAACTACTGAGTGTGCAATTTTATACATATTAAAGATTAATTTATTTAAGTTTTCATTCTTTATTCACATGTTTTCTAAGTTGAGACATTTAAAAACAAGAAGTTCTTTCTTTATTTAAAAAAAACAGTATGTGTTGTCATTATTGTATTGTGTCTCCCCTAAAATATATGTCAACTTTCCTGGGAGATGATTCCCAGAGGTTTGACAGTCATGTAATGGCGTAATGTGGCAATTATATAATGTGGCAATCATCCCTCCTAATGGGACCTGATGTGGTCAATCAGTTGTAAGGAGACCAGGGTCAGACGTGACCCCTTGTTCAAGTCACAGCCTATGAAATCTAAGGGGAGCTTTCCTGGCGTGTGGGATGCAGCCCTTTTAAATTACATAAAAGGGGAAAGAAATGAGCAGAGAGGAGAGATCCTCTGTGGTATCAAGAAGGAAGAATCGAGAGATGAGTATATCCCTTGGGCCTGGGATTCCTGAACTGAGAATCTCCTAGACCCAAGGGGAAAATTTGGGGCATGATAACATGCAGATGCCAAGGGTTGCCAAGCCCACAGGGATTGAAGTAAGACAACTTTTCTTGGGAACCAGCACAGAGAAAATTTTCTCTAGAGTTGGTTATGAATTCAGACTTTAAGGCTCTTAAACTATAAGATTATAAATTTATGTTTCTTAAGTCTACCCACTGGTTATTTTTTTTATGACAACCCTGAATAATTAAAAGAGATTTTCCTTCCAGACTAGTAGGATGCTGCTTTAGAAGATACCTAAAATGTGTACCGAGTTTTGTAGTTAGGTCCTAGGTAAACCAGGGCTTCAGAAGAAAGTAAATCGAGCTGTATCATCAAAGATGTGGAGGTGCAGCAGCAGCATGACCAGAAGACTGGGGTTGGGTCAACAGCAGACCCAGGAAACAAGAGAGCTGACTGCCTCCAGCCTGGAAGTTTCATGGGGAAGTGGTCACCCTTTGGGCATTTAATAGACAGAGATGCCTTTTTGACTTATGGAAAGAGTGAGCAGCAGGCCCGGCTTGTTGGTGGAGATGGGTGTGTCCAGGCACCGATCAGCACAGTAGAACCCACTTCGCTACCGCAACAATACTCAACATAATCGGATTTCCAGGTGAAATGTCAAGAAAATTTTGCATCAGGACCTGAAGAAAAAAATGGACACACATGTTTTTTGTAAACAAAAGCAATTCGTGTTTGGGTCTCTCAGCGTTAGTTAGCATTGTTACTCTGCACTGTTTAAACCTTTTGCATTCAAAGTGTTTTGCAATAATTTTCTTAGTTTTTGTGTCTTTTTGTACAGTTTTTAGATAAAAAGCATGGGTCCTAAGAAGAGTTTTTTTTAAAGGAATCATGATGAGGAAATGGTTAACCATGTAATCGATATTGTTGATGATCATTTTGTAAACCCTTTTAGAAAACAGTTAAGAAAACACCAACAGCATATCACATTAGACAGATTTTTTTAAGAGAAAGCCAGCCAGTTCCTAGTGAAAAAAGGCAAAGAAGGGGGGAAAAAAATTCCGGAATAGCAGCTACCAGTTGATATTATGGAAGGGGATTCCCCTTCCAACAATGCCTCTCTCTCCATCCCTCCTCTCCACATCCGGATCCACAGATCCAGATCCTCATCAATCTCAAGGTGTGGGCCATACTGTATTAGTTAACAAACGTTTTTATTATTGTGTTTCTTCTTTAAAGTATATTATTTAACTCTGAACTTATTTACTTTGAAATTTATGTTTAATATTTTGTATTAAAAGACAAGGTTAAGGTAAAAACTTGGTGGTCTAGAATGGATTAATCCATTTTCAGTCATTTCTTATGGTAAGAATTGATCTGGAACATGACTGCATTGTATCTGGACACTCCTTCTAGAATGGATTAGCATCAAGGTCTGGGGTTCTACTGTAAAGCTAAAAAGCTTAGAAATCATCAAGCAGAGCAGAGGCCAGAACAGCCCAAGAAGCCACAGAAGCAGGAAAGGGAAACTGAAGAGACAAGGAACATAGGAAGCAGAGCTGCCTCAGTATCAAAGTGTGGGGTCATTTGCTTTGGCGTATCATGACTCTCCCACACTGGAACAAAGTTGGTGAAGTGCTAACTCTTTGAAACCTTGGAGGCTATGGTCTCCCCCTTTGAAGCCCCAGAACAAAGTAAATAAGTTAAAAGTTAAATAATATAATTTAAATAAGAAACACAATACTAAAAAAGGTTTGAACAACGACAGCATGGCCCATACCTTGAGATTAAGGAGGATTTGGATCTGTGGACACAGATATGGAGATGAGGTATGGAGAGAGAGTCATTGCTTTGAAAGAGAATCCCCTTCCATAAAATCAACTGGTAGCTGCTTTTCAGTTTGTTTGTTTTTTTTCCTGGAATGATACAATACAATGAAGTGAAAGTGGTTTTTCAAGTAGCATGAACATGAACTTAGGGAGGTCATATGGTGGAAGGTCATGAATTTGAATCATGTCACAAAAAATACTTGTTAATTTTTAAGGGTCATGATTCTCAGAGGGTTGACTTTTATGTAATGATATAATCATGCATAATGTGTACTATTTTGATCAGCCAATCACATGTAAGGGGATCAAGCTAGAACCCAATACTTTCACTCAGGCGCAGGCATTATCTAATGTACAGTAAGTTTTCCTGAGATAGGTCTTGCATCACATTTAATTTTATAACATATAAAAGAAGGGAGCACAAGCAGAGAGAGACGGGCCTCAGTACCTCCAAGAAAAAAGAGGCAAAAATGAAGAGTGTCACTTGGACCTAAAAGCCCTGTATTGAGAATCTCTTAGATCTAGGTGACAATTTACACACATGGAGACTCCTGGATATCTCTAACGTATGCCAAGGTCACAGTTGTTGAAAAGAAACAAGGACCCTCACCTAGGACTACCAGAGGAGAAGATTTTGGATTTATAACCTCCTAAACTGTGAAAGAATACATGCTGCTTTGCTGAAGCCATCCACTCGTGGTGTGCGATAATAACAGCACAGGATGATGAGTTTACTTACCAATACTTTTGAATGTACCATACTTTGAGCTACATCAAACAATTTATTTTCATCAACAAGAAACTTCCTATCACTCTTTTTGACCTGTGTATGAAATATTTAAAACACTGCTAGCAGGCAGTCCTCACTAAATCACTAAAGCCAGAGGAGCCAAACTTATTTTAAAATCCCTTCCAGATTTACAGTTCGCAAAGCCACATTAAAAGCATTTTGCCTGACACTTCCATTTAGGTTCTAAAACACTCTTCATTTTCAAAATCTAGTGTGACACTCTTTAGTGTAAAATAATTCGACATGACCCCCCCCCTTAAACATCTTTAATAACAGCATCATCACATTAGAGGGGAGCAACATGAATGCAAATCTTTGATTAAGTCTAAAATTATATATATATAAATGTCTAACATTTATTGTATGGGCAGAAAAGGGTAAAGCTATATCTACCTTATCTCTTGATTTGAATGCATGCTGTCTATAAACATGCATATATCTTTTTATTTTGGGATACAATGGCAGACAGTCGTGCTTTCTGTTGTATACAGGATCATTATAAACTGAAATTGAGTATATAGCACCAAAATTAATAATAGTAATTAATTACCATCAAGTCAATTCAAATACTGCCACCAAGTTGATAAGCTGATTCCTATTCAGAGTGACCCCTGAGGACAGAGTAGAACTACCCAATAGGGTTTCCAAGACACTAAATCTTTTAAGAATCAGACTGCCACATCTTTATTCCAATAAGTATCTGGTGAATTTGGACTTTCTCCTTTTTAGGTAGCAAACAAGTGCTTAACCACTGTGCCATAAGGCTTCTATAGGATTGTTAATACGTTTCTCAAATTCAGCATAAGAAACCTAAACTCTTGTATCTTGGCCAACTTTATTGCCCCCTTCTCTATGATAATAAGGTTATATAAATTTCAGAAAATTTGTTTGGTTTCATTTCCTTTGGTGTTACAATGTTTCACCTTGTAAATTTTCTATATTAAATACAATGTTTTGGGGTTTTTTAAAAATAAAATTCAGATATATAAAACCAATGGACCAAATAAGGTTTCAATATAAAAAAGTCTCAGACCCTTATACGTAATTCTTCCAACCTTATATCATTTTTCCAAGTTTTATTGGCATATAAGTCACAAATTATACAATTCAATAGTTTGAAAGATCGAGGAGAATTGTACTGTCATCACCACAATAAATTTTAGAAAATTTTCATCATTCTTGTTCTAATCGTTATTAGCTTCCCATTTCCCTCCAACCCCACCCCACCCCACTGTCATACCTACAAGAAAAATTCATCTAGTTACTATCTTTATAGATTACCTCTCCTGGATTTCATACATAGAAGAACATTTCAAAGCAAAATGCAAACCATAAGAACAATATCAATACCCTAAAAGGAATAACAAAGTAAAAGGGATAAAAACCTCAATCAAAAAGAAAGCAGAAAATATTAAAAACTAGAAAAAATTAAATGGATCAAAGGGGAGCTCAAATGATAAAAAGATGAATTTTAACCTACGCGAGTGCATCTGAAACAATCCACTTTCCAAAGTATTTTTCATGTATGCTCTAGCCCAAAAGCAATGAATAAGTTCATTTTGTACACACAAAAATATTTTTAAGAAATTACAAAACACTACTGTATTTTCACAAAAATTTCAGAGCTGAACAGATGCCAAAAAACAATTTTCAATTTCTTTCCAAGCTTTTGCTTCTCTATTTATGATCTCAGAAAAAGAAAAAAACACTTAACCCCATTTTTCTTAAGGAAGAAAGGTTTCCCTCTTATTCTCTGAAGGAAAATAAATGCTAGCTTCCCCCTTCTTTATCTGATTGCCAATGTTACCAATGTTAACTACTTACTCCAAGAGAAGTTTCCATACCGCTAAAGTGGACCCTTAAACTCCTCTCAAACAGTGTAGGTGACGTTCAATAAATCTTATATATATGAGAGGGAAATATGTCCCTTGTACACTGTGTAGACACAAAACAAGGCAAAATAAAGGATTGGTGATCATCTTCTTCAATGGGTGGTGTGTTAGACAGGGTTCTCTAGAGAGGTAAAACCAGATTGCTAGTAATTATATATATACAGATAGATTGATATATAACACAAGAAATAAACAGTTCAATTATAAAGCAGTACAATTGGCTCAGTGTAACTCACTCCCGTGACACAGTGGTGAGACACTGGCAGTCCTTCAAGTGTTGAGGGCCACCAGGTAGTCCTCTCTAGAGAGATTCAGGCTATCCAGGCACAGGCAGCAAACAGCAAGGCAGGTCACCAACAGCCAGCCAGATGGCAGGGTCTGACAGTACCCAGTTCAAGAGATGTAAATTCCAATTGTGTGGCAAAGCAGGCCTTGAAATAACCTCAAATTACAGAGACACAGTCCACAGGTTAGGTGACCACAGGTAGTGTAGCTTGCAAATTGAGGCACAGAACAAGCAAGGCAGCCGGACACTCGTCTGATGATCGAAGAGCAAGAGACAAGAAAGGGGAGGCTCCCTGAGCCATTTATCTCTTCGCCCTTCAATTAATCCCACATGTGTTTATCGGCCAGGTTGGCACAATAAACTAACTACCTCAATTCATCACTTGGCACCTATACACAATTCTTTAGCCATACATAATTATATAATTTCCGAACATTGATGAAATCACACTTATACTTATCATCAATTATCTATCATTCATATAAATGAAAACACACTGAGTCCAATTGTATCTGATATATCATACCTAAACAAAGGAAAGATATGCAATAAGCGCATAAAAAGAAAATACACTGACAATAACCTCACTTTTTCAATTGATCACGTGGTCATAACTGATAGATAGAACTACCTTCTTCTACTACCCATTCTGTATTACCTTTGCCCTCAGCAAGCACCTCAGCTTCAAACCCAAACCTTCATTTCTGAGGGATCTGGGTCATTAAAGGTCCTATCAGGATTGGGTTGCTGTAACTTACCATTTATTTTAATCACAGGGCATGGTAGCACTAAGAGTCGGCCTATGGGATCTCCTGGATTCCAGACATATTTTTCTTTACCTCCATTATATAACACCACGCCAATTTCTCCTTGGTAATCAAGATCAGTCACAACACTCAGTACAATGACACCCTTCCTGACATGTTGACCCAAAGGCATGAGAATCCTAAAGTGGCCAGAGGGCATTCTATGGTGCCAGTTCAGTGGAATCTGTGCTGTGTTTCCAAGTGGGAGAGTTCCTTCCTTTGGGACGAGGCCCTCCAGGCCTGAGGAACACAGGCTTGCTGGAACAGGAAGCAAAAATGTTGCAAGTGGATCACTAGCAGTAATAGTGAGTGGTGCCACTCCAGCTTCCACCCCTTGGCTCCTGGACCCATGAATTCTGGCTATTGGAGACACAGCACCATATATTGGCCACTGGTTTAGCGCGTATACAGCTTCCTGGAGAACATTGCCCCAGCCCCGCAAGTTGTCGCCAACTAGTTGGCGCCATAATTGTGTCTTTAGGAGCCCATTCCATCGTTCTATCAAGCCAGCTGCTTCAGGATGATGAGGAACATGACACGACCAGTGGATTCCATGGGAATGGGCCCATTGCCGCACTGCATTTGCTGTGAAGCGAGTTCCTTGATCTGAAGCAATGCTATGTGGGATTCCATGCCGGTGGATGAGGCATTCTGTAAGCCCACGAATGGTAGTTTTGGCAGAAGCATTGTGTGCAAGGAAGGCAAATCTATATCCAGAGTATGTGGCTATTCCAGTAAGAATAAAATGCTGTCCCCTCCATGATGGAAGTGGTCCTATGTAATCAACCTGCCACCAAGTTGCTGGTTGATCTCCCTGAGGAATTGTCCCATATCTTGGACGTAATTTTGGTTTCTGCTGCTGGCAAATGGGGCACTCAGCAGTGGCAGTGGCCAAATCAGCCTTGGTGAGTGGAAGTCCATGTTGCTGCACCCATGCATATCCTCCATCCCTGCCTCCACGTCTACTTTGTTCATATGCCCATTGGGCAATAACAGGAGTGGCAGAGGAAAGAGGTGGACCAGTCTCCACAGTGCATGCCATCTTATCCACTTGATTATTAAAGTCCTCCTCTTCAGAGGGAACCTTTTGGTGAGCACTCACATAAGGTACAACTACCTTTACTTTCTTGGCCCATTAAGAGAGGTTTATCCACATACCTCTTCCCCCACTTCCTTGTCACTAATTTTCCAATCATGGTCCTTCCAATTCCCTGACCATTCAGCCAAGCCATTAGCCACAGCCCATGAATCAGTATACTACAGTCTCACATCTGGCCCTTTTTCCTTATATGCAAACTGAATGGCCAGGTGCACTGCTCGAAGTTCTGCCCATTGGGAAGATTTCCCTTCACCACTGTCCTTTAGGGAGATCCCAGAAAGGGGGGTGTATTGCTGCTGCTGTCCACTTATGAGTGGCTCCTACATATCATGCAGAGCCATCCATAAACCAAGCATGACTTTTTTGGTCTTCAGTTAAAGTATGGTAAGGAACTCCCCAGGAGACCATAGGTGCAGAATGGAAGAAATAAGGTAATGTGACAGGAATGGAGACTGTGGGCATTTGGGCCACTTCTCCATGCAGCTTACTTGTACCTTCAAGTCCTGCTTTGGCCCAATCTCATATATACTGCTTCCATTTAACAATGGAGTTTTGCTGCACACGTCTAACTTTTTGATTCCATGGGTCAGACAATACCCAGTTCATGATAGGTAATTTAGGCCTCATGGTGACTTGGTGGCCCATGGTAAGGCATTCAGTCTCCACCAAGGCCCAGTGAGAGGCCAACAGCTGTTTTTCAAAGGGGGAGTAGTTGTTTGCATAGGATGGGAGTACTTTACTCCAAAATCCCAACGTTCTACGCTGTGATTCACCAATCGGCGTCTGCCAAAGACTCCACACTGCATCTTTATCTACAGGTGACACCTCTAGCACCATTGGGTCAGCTGGATCATATGGTCCCAGTGACAAAGCAGCTTGCACGGCATCATGAACCTGTTGAAGAGCCTTTTCTTGTTCTCAGCCCCACTCAAAATTGGAGGCTTTTCGTGTCACTTGATAAAAAAATCAGGAGCGCTTCTAGAGAAATAACATCATAAATATGGGCTTCTTAAATTGGCTCTCCAGCCTGATAAGTCTTAACACTAGTAATGCTACTTCAACACCCCACTCCTAGTACCAAAATGCGTTAGACAGTGTTCTCTAGAAAGATAAAACCAAATTGCTAGTAAATATATATATATATATATATATATATATATTACAAGGAATAAACAGTTAAATTATAAAACAGTACAATTGGTTCAGTGCAACTCGCTCCTGTGAGTTATCTCTCCGCCCTTCAACTAATCCCACATGTGTTTATCGTCCAGGTTGGCACAAGAATCTACCTCAGGGGGTTAAAGTTATTTCTATAGCTTTTTTTTAATGGTTTCGTGTTCTCACGATTCAAGTTGTGAAGCCTCGCAAATTGCTCTGATATTCGTCTTTCACTAAGTCTTTTAGCAGGGCAGGTGCATCATGCTTATGAGGTAGCAGTTTCCATTTCACTCTCCATAACATGACTCTTTGCCCTAAGAAGAGAACAACTATTAAAACTCATAGTACACATAATTGTTGAGCCTGATGCCAGCCAAAATAAACACTGGGCATAACACACTATCTTTTTTTGCATTTCAGATTGATCATTACTGCAATGGGAAATGTGGAAAGATCCAGTAGAATGCCCCCTACTCTTAGCAAAAAGGAGCTAACTTATCTCCTGCTATTGCTTTTATGTGCCACTGAGTATGGTTCTAACTCTGAGCAACCCCGTGTTCAACAGAATTAAATACTGCCATCCTGCACCAACCTTACCATGGGTAAGTGTGAGCCCATTTTTGCGGCTGCTGTGTCGGTTCAGCTTGTGGAGGTCTTCCCATTTTTTGTTGCCCCTCTACTTTACCAATCATAGTGTACTTTATTCAAGCACTAGTATCTCTTAATAACATGTCCAAAGTTCATCAGACAAAGTCTGCCCTTGCTGCTGAGTGACATATTGGCTGTACTTCTTCCAAGGCAGATTTGTTTGTTCGTTCGGCAGTTCATGATACTTTCAGTATTCTTGGCCAGCACCATAAGTCAAAAGCTATCTAATTCTCAGCCAAAAATAATTCAAGCACCCCGCAGTGTGTTCTCATTGTTAGGTGCTACTGAGTCGCTTTTGACTTATAATGACGCTGTGCATAACATAATGAAGCCCTGCCTACTCCTTTGCCATCCTCACAATCCTTGCTGTGCTTCAGCCCATTGCTGCGGCCATGGTGTCAATTGACATTCTTCAGGTCTTCCTCCTTCTCTTTGGTAAGTGCTGTCCTGGAAATGCCAGGGTGAGGCTCTCTTCTCAGATAAAATTTTGCAGAGCCTTGGATACTCTATAGAGGGACTTTATGAGTGGAAGTTGGTGGTGGTGAGTTTGATATGCTCCTTCTGAAAGCAGGTGCTAGCTTGTGAGGAACATTCTGAGTGTACTCCTTCCATGAAATTAGCAGGTACAAGAAAATTGAAATGTGATTCTATAACTGTTAAAAATGATCCCATTTTTATTATAAAAATATGTACCCAAACTTCAAGAGGACTAGGGGTTATCATGGGCATAGCTGAAGCCTCTACCCCCTATATCCATCATTATACATTAAATAATCTCTCCCTCAATTATTTCTGCCTGGACACCTATATCACGTATCACTATGGCATCAAAGTAGGACAGTTCATCTAATTAGAAAATATTCATTACCTGAGTTAAAGAAAAACATATACTTTCTGTTTCTGTCAGAGTCATTATTGATTAAATGGGGAAGAGTTAGAGAGAGCATATATACCCCAGGTTTCCAAGAATTTTGAGCCAAGATTGAAGTATAGTTTGAACAAAAAGATGATTCTTGCATTTCTTCCAGCTGGGGGATGGAACACTCAAGCAAAAGGGAAAATTTACACACTCAACAAGAGGTAACTTTTCTTCTAATAATAATTGCCATCTTGCCAAATGGTATTAACATTATTCATTAATTGTATCTAAAAATTCTCAAAAATCATATTTTATCTCTCTATTTCTTTAACTTCCATATCCAACCCATTACCAAGTCCTGTCATTTCACTTTGTCATCTTTACATCCTTCGGACATAGAACCAATGAGAGTAGACAATAGGCTGAAATTAAGACACAGGAACTATAACAGGGAGTCCTGCTGATGTCGTGGTTATGTGTTGGGCTGCTAAGCACAAATCAGCGGCTCAAAGCCCTCTGCTCTGTAGGACAAATGTAAGACCTTTTAACTCTCATAAAGAGTTGTGGTCTCAGAAACCCACAGAAGCAGTTCTGTCCTGTCCTACAGGGTCACTATGAGTCAGAATCAACACAATGGCAGTGAATTTGAGATACAGAAGTATCAGGAATTAACCCACATATTGAAATAGTGAAAATAGGAAACCAGAGCTGAAAATTTATAAATTATGACAGCTGTAAATCAAAACAAACAAGCAAACAAGGGAGGATAAATTATGTGGTTTACAAAACGTCTTATGTATTAAAGCAAGCGAGATGTATTTAAATGTGTATTGCTTTTAAGTGTTGCTAAGTTGACTCCTGATGTACAATAAAATTAAACATTCACTAATCTCATAATTATTCTTATGCTTCAGCACATTGTTGCAGTCACTGTGTCACACCATATCCTTGAACGTCTTCTTCCTTTTTGCGGATCCTCTACTTTGCCAAGCATACACGTAATGTCCTTTGCTGGAGACCAGTCTCACTTGCTAGCGCATCCAAAACATACCGGCTCTGTTTCAAAGGAGCACTGAAGCTACACTAGGTCCAAACAGATTTGTTTGTTCTTATAGAAGTCCATTATATTTTTAATATTCTTCACCAGCACCACAATTCCTCCCATCTTCTTTATTCATTGACCAGTTTCACATGTTAATGAAGCAATTAAATATGCACTGGCATGGGTAAGACAACTTTAGTCCTCAAAGTAACATTTTTGCTTTCAATGCTTTAAATAGGTCTTACACTGGGAAAATCTGTTTGATGTCATGACTACTGCTCTTCAGAACTGTGATTATGGAGTCAATGTGAATAAGAGACAATAATTTTCACCTTTTCTACACTAATTATGATGTTGCACATTGGACCATTTTTGAGGATTTTATTTTCTTAACAATAAGTTGTAATCCATAAAAAGGGTACATATAGTCTTTGATCTTCAACAGCTAAGTGTTTCAAGTCCTCCTTACTTTGAGCAAGCAAGTTTGTGTCAACTGCATACTTACAATCCTGATGTCCCACTCTCTTTCATATAGCCTGGTTTCTTGAATTGTGTGCTCAGCATAGAGGTTGTAGAATTATGATAAGATTTTACAAATTCACAGACACTGTCGCTGATTTTAAGCCAGGCAGTATCACTATACTATATTCAAACAACTGCCACTTATCCTATGTGCAGATTCTGTTAGAGCACAGTAAAATATCCTGAATTCCCCACACTTCACAGTCTTTCATGACCCACACAATCAAATTGGTTTGCATATTTAATAAAATAAAACTAAACAAAAATATTAATAAGCAAGGCACATTTTAGATCCTAAGGAGTCTTCTACCTGACTGAAATTTCTAGGGGTTATGTCCAGATTCTTCTAAAGCATAATGTCCATTGGGCTGCTTTGGAGACAACATAGACCTCACATGGTGTGAAAGTTAGATTTCATGTCAACTTGATGGTGCCTGTGTGGAGGTAGGGGCAGAGCCCAACATGTCAATTAGTGGTAGCCTGATAACACCTAGATGTTGGAGGGGGTGGGGAGGGCTTTTGAATAAGAGTGAGAAACACTGGAAACTGCTTCTTTCTCTTGTCTTTTGCCTTCCTGCCTGCAGCTCTGTCAATCTGAAAAGGACTGGGACACCTTCTAAATATACAACTGCTTCTTGGTATAAAGTTCTATCTTGTATAAAGAGAAGTGACACTGATTTTGTTTCTCTAAACGACCAAGCCTAACACAATATGGCACTAAGGGTGGGATGTTAGAAAAACAAATCACAAAGATGAAGAATGACGGTTTGTCTGACCTCTCCCTCCTTGCGATTGGGTAGAGTTGGACTTTCCTTCCCTTTTGGATGGTCAGAAATCAGATGTAGCCATGTGATTTACTCAGTGGATTTCTGGAAAGTGTGTAGGAAGTGAAACTATCTTTGATTATTCCGACCTGAAATGAAGCAAGCAAGTTCCATGGATCTTAAATTTCCGTTCAAGGGAGATGTGGTTGTTACATAATTTCATGTCAACTTGCAGATATCTCAAAGTGTAGGGGTGGTATTCAAACTCCTTGTGGGAATGGCCTCCTCATAAGGAGGGCACTGGGAACGTCCCCTTCTCTCTCTGCCTTCCTGCTGGTGGACCCTGATTGCCATGTGATGCAACTGCTGCCATTGGATCCACAAGGGTTTGCACCAACTAACCTGTGTTATTCCTGCATTCTGCATCATTGTGCATGGCTGTGTGAGTCTGAAGAGGAATTTATGGACTAGTATCAGACTGGGGTAAGATGTTTGCTTGATAAATAGTTACTTCTTGATATAAAACTCTCTCTTATACATAAATGAGTGTCTGTATTTGTTTCTCTAGTTAACCCAGCTGAACACAAGAGAAATGCCACTTTCAAACTTCCCTTAGACAAGAGTTAAGCTATTTCGACATAAAGATTAATCGAAAGCCAAGTCCCTGATTTGATCCTGCCAATGCGACCTAAGGCCATATTGTACAAGACTTGTGATGGTTAAAGTATTGTATCAACTTGGGTGGGCCACAGTTCTCATACCTTGGCAGTTGTGTAACAATGTATTCATCTCACTTGAGGAGATCTGATAACATGATATCATGTATAAACTGTCAACCAGTTGAAAGAGTTTCCATGATCATTTGGGCTATATTAAATACATATAAACATTATATCAAAGCTTGCTGACTTTATTTGCTGATTTTATTTTTAAATCATTTTATTGGGGGCTTATATAAACTCTTATCACAATCCACACATACATCCATGTGTCAAGCACTTTTATACATATGTTTCCCTCATCATTCTCTAAACATTTGCTTTCTACTTGAGCCCATGGAATCACTTCCTCATTTTTTCCTTCCTTCCTTCTCCCCTCCCCCATGAACCCTTGATAATTTATGAATTATTATTTCTTCATATCTTATACCATCTGATGTCTCCCTTCACCCACTTCTCTGCTGTACATCCCCCCGGGAGGAGGTCATATTTAGATCCTTGTAATCTGTTTTCCCTTTCTCCCTCACCTTTTGCTTGGTCTGGAGCCTAAGAAAACTCATGTCTCTAAGGCAGTTTTGTGGAACTGACATACTCCCTTGGACTTAAGGCTGAAACACTCTACTGTGAGAAACAGATGACTGCTATCCCAAGGTTATGGGATTTATGGTCCTTGGACATTGCTTCTGGTCCCCTGCTTTGAGGGTGCCAAATGCATGATAGCCTGGGACTACCATATATTTACTATTGTAATTCCCTCCATGCTTTCTTATGGCATGTATTAATCTGGTAGGCATCATTCAGTCTTATGGCATGTATTAATCTGATAGGCATCATTCAGTTTGAGTGTGATTACTAGTAAATAGTGTCCAGTCTCTTAAGACTTGAAGCTGTACACGTCAACAATTTATGCATTGCAGTCTGAAACCAGCCTATAATTTTATCATTTCCTTTTCTGAACAGTGTATTAAATGCTACACCATTAGATGTGACAAAATAATTTATAAATTATCAACAGTTCATGAGGGAGGGGAGATTGGGAGGGAGGGGAAAAAATGAAGACCTGATTCTAGGGGCTTAAGTGGGGAGTAAATGTTTTGGGAATGATGAGGGCAATGAATGTACAAATATGCTTTGCACAATTGATGTGTATATGGATTGTGATGAGTTGTATAAGCCCCTAATAAAACAATTAAAAAATTCTACACCATTGGCTAAATTAATGACACTATCAATAGAATAACCTTTATCCCTCGGGGGATGGTTATCATGTTCACTATCATAAATTATTTCTCTAAAATAAACCATATATATCTGTGTGTGTGCATGTGTGTGTGTACCATAAATAGATGAATAGATATTGGGTTCCTACTTCTCTCAAGTTCCAATTTAAGAACAATTAGTTCTTATGGAATTGCCTTGCTAGATAATCACCCTCATGAAGAAATCATTGAAGATGTAGGTGCTATAAAAAAAGTGTAGTCAAGAAGCGAGATGATGTTCAGATATCATAATAATAGCATCTGGGGTCAATAAGAATATTGTCTGGCTGGTATTAAAATAAGCAGCCTCCTAAATTGGTTAACAATTAAGGACACATTGAAGAAGCACACAAGTCTATGTAATCCAAGGATTTTAAATAACAAAATCCAAATATGAAGAAGGAATTTTATCAAAGCTTAAATTGTAAATACCTGGTTTGTAGAAGGCTGAGTTCTTCTTTGTTGTCTGTTCTTGGTCTAGAAGTTCTGCTGAACCTGCTGGTATTAGAGGCACCAGTAACATAACTACCAGCATCACAGCACAAGCCACCACAGAATGACAAACTGACAGACAATTGATGGTCAAAAATCTTAGATATAACTTAACATCTTGAAGGAATGAGTTACTGAGCCCTGAGGTCTAGACCAGAGTGTCCTGTCTCAGGCAGCAAGCCCAACTGGCATAATATAGTTCACAAGGAAATATTCTCCATCCTGCTTTGGTGACTAGTGACTGACATTAGAAAACTAAACAGGAAGAACACATCAGAATACTCAAATAACTCAGGCAATATTTCAAGCCTCAAGCTGTAGTATTAAAAGATTCTATGAGCAAAATATTGAATGATGCAGGAAGCATCATAGTAATAAAACTCAAGAATTCTTGAAAGAATTCAAAAGCCACTCTACCAAAAAGAACTAGTTGACTTTCAGCCATTTTGAAGAATCATATGACCAAGAACCAATGGTATTGAAGGAAGAAGTCCAGGCTACACTGAAAGCATGAGCCAAAAACAAGACTCTAGGAATTGATGGAATACTGATTGAAATATTTCAACAAACTGATAAAGTACTGGAAGCATTCATTTGTCCATGCCAAGAAATTAGCTATAATTCATTTAATCATTTATGTTAAATTATTTACATATATTTAATATTCCACATATTTTTGACATGGTGCAAAAATAATTTCTTTTACAAGTAGCAATACAAGATTGATCCCAAAGTGATAGAGTTTAGAGATATTGCAAATGCCCATGTATTCCAACATGCTATATCACTCCATTATCCTTGCTATCAATCACCACACTTCCTTTTAATATTCTCCCTAATGTCCTAAGATTCTGAAATTTGTGTGACATGGCAGGTCCCAAATACTTCGTTCAGATATTTGTCTGAAATTTTCTCTTCATTCACACCAAATCGGATTGCTAATGCACAAGGCTGTGGAAATCGATGAATCATATCAGCTAATAGGCCACCAGCTCATCTCCTAAGAACCAGCAGTCAGACAGTTCTGAGTGAGACTCAAGATCCAGAGCAAGTGAGCAAATTTTGCCAAAGTTGCTCATAAAAGCTATTACTAAAAATGTTTAACCATGGAGTCAATTCCGACATCTAAGCATCTCCATAGGACAGGTGTGTTAGCCAGGGTTCTCTAGAGATACAAAACCAGGCCATTTATGATTGCAGATGATAGATAGATAGATAGATAGATAGATAGATAGATAGATAGATAGATAGATAGATAGATAGATGATAGATAGATAGATGATAGATAGATAGGTATATTTACACAGTGAGATGGAATATAACAGCTCATTAATTCTCAGAGATGTACAGAGGATTCATTTCAACTCACTTTCGTGAAAAAGTCAATATACTGGAAGTTGTTCAATTCACAGGGGTTACTGGGTCCAAGGTCCAGGAAGCAGACTGTGGAGTCTTCCCTCAGGCAAGGCAGGCAAACTCTGCCCACTGGCAGCAAACAGCAGATTGGGTCAGCAATAGTCAGATCAGGAGCTTATTGAAGCAAGTCCTGATGAGATCTGGAACTCAAGGACATCCCAAGCACAACGACAGGATCCACCTGCCTCAAGCTCAAGCACCAGCAGCTGGCAAAGCAGGTCTCAAAAGAGCCACAAGCTCCAATAACAGGATCCAGGTTGACTTGGCCCACAGGTAGTGTACCACAGAGGTTAAAGTGAGAACTAGGTAAAGCAACAGGGTAGACATGCCCCCTGAGTATTTCTGAGACTCTAACATTTTACCAAAGCAGAAAGCCTTCTCTTCCCTCCACAAAGCAGATGGTGGCTTAGAACTGGTGATGTTGTGATTAGCAGCCCAATGCATCACTACTATGCTACTGGGGCTATAAAATGTACCAAAGCAAAAGATTTCATTTGCTTCACCAAGCAAAGGAGTATATAAAAATCACCTCACCGAAATGGCTCTCTATGTCCTGGGCCAGGTCTTTAGGGTGACATCTGGTTTCTGATTGGTGTTTATCACTAGGTGACACCACTAGTGTCCTGCACATGCTCAGTCAGGAGGGAGTGTGTGAGTCACAGGACGGCATCTTGCCCACAACTGGAGCTTTACTAGTCAGATCTACTCCATCTCAACCAGGGTGGTGATTCCAGCCTCCTGCTTTCCTCATTGAAGCAGGAAGTTGGTGGTTTGCCTCTTGGGGAACGGCTTCAAACAGGAGATAGAAAGACTAGGCTTTCTTCTCCCATTAATGGTTAAAGTCTTAGAAACCAACAAGGGATTGCTATGAGTCAGCGTTGAATCAATGACAGTGAGTTTACTTTGGAGTTTGCTTTAAAACAGGAAATTAGTTCTTGTTTTAATACAGATGTCAAAGGTGACAAGTAATCTGTGTACCCCACTTTCAAGGAAGCTAAGAGTGGTGACATCAGTCACACGCTCTAGTAAGATGAGAAGAAACTCAAGATCTGCTCATCTTAATGATGCTCCATTTTTATTGCAGATCACGGGATACAAGCGGCATCTAGCTCAGAAGCAACAAACCCACATGGAAGAAACATACCAGCCTATGTGATCACAAGGTGTCTAAGGGATCAGGTATCAGGAATCAAATAACCAAAAATATCATATCATTGTGAATGAAGGGGAGTGCAGATTGGGGACTCAAGACCCATCTGTAGGCAACTGTATATCCCCTTACAGAAGAGGAGATGAGCCAGTCAGGGTGCAGTGTAGCAACAATGAAACATACAACTTTGCTCTAGTTCCTAAATGCTTCCTTCCTTCCCCAGCCCCCAACCCCCACTATCATGATCCCAAGTCTACCTTAAAAATCTGGCTACACCAGAAGATGTACACTGGTACAGATCAGAGCTGGAAACACAGGGAATCCAGGACAGATGATCCCCTCAGGACCAGTGGTGAGAGTGACAATACCTGGAGGGTGGAGGGAAGGTGAGGGAGAAAGGGGGAACTGATTATAAGGATCTACATATAACCTCCTCCCTGGAGGAAGGATAACAGAAAAGTGGGTGAAGGGAGACGTCAGACAGTGTAAGAAATGACAAAATAATAATTTAGAAATTATCAAGGGTTCATGAGGGAGGTGGGGCAGAGAGGGAGGGGGGAAAATGAGAAGCTAATATTAAGAGCTCAAGTAGAAAGCAAATGTTTTGAGAATGATGAGGGGAACAAATGTACAAAGGTGCTTGACACAATGGATGGATGGATGGACTGTGATAAGAGTTGTCCAAGTCCCCAATAAAATGATGTTTTAAAAATGTGACTATTACCACAAGTCTAGAGGCTAGGATTTTAGTACATCATAAAATGGAAGACTCCATCTCGAGGGTTATATTAGGTAATTAACTGAGCGACATGTTGATAAACTTATTTTTATCCTCCATCATTGTAGGGTGCCATTGAGCCCGTTCCAGTCCATAGCGACCCTCTGCACCACAGAGCAAAACACTGCTCAGCCCTGTGACGTCCTCCTCACAGTTGTTCCTACGCTTCAGCCCAGCATGGCAGCCACGGTGTTAGTCCATCTTATTGAGAGTCTTCCTCTTTTTCATCCTATAAAACCAAGCCAAACTCAGGGCCATCAAGTTGATGCCCACTCATACGACAGGAAGAATAGGTCCCGGGAGTTCCTGAGATTGTAAATCTTTATGAGAGTAGAAAACTCCTGCGGAGCTGCTGGTGGTTTTGAACTGTTGACCTGGAAGGGTAGCAACCCAACACATAACCATTAGGTCACCAGGCATCCACTTTCTTAACCAGTTGAGGCATAATCAAGTTAAGTAACTTACCCAAACTCCCTAAGTCAAAAAAATGGGGGAGCCAAGTTTCAATACTATACCTCTAGCTTCATAGGCCAAGAGATTTAATTGCATCTATATTATGACAACATATAACTGTCTGTGAGAGTAAACCGAAAAAAAGGAAAATAATAAAATGACTTTATAGATATAGGTCACAAACAAAATAAAGCAAAGATAAACATTATCAACTTCTAGGGGAAATTATGCAATGTTTTAAATATTCAATAAGCATTGTGTTTTTATTTGTAAATTAGAGAAAAAGTTGTAAGTGATCACAATTAAAGCAGGCTAAAAATAATTTGAAACTCAAATAATATTAAGAGATGACTTTTACTGCTTAGACCTTTCTTACTTCTGGCTTTCAAAATGATATTTTTTAATGTAACTCTATTCATATAGTTTATTTCCTACTAAAATAATTAGAGAAAGAGAAAAAGTGGGGAAATAAAGAAAAAACATTAAAATAGCTTCAATTAAAGTGTATCATGCCTTTTTAACCATTTGCAACCAGAGAAAAGGCTACATTTAAAAGAGAGGGGTTTTTGGCTAACATTCAAGACACATTTTTTAAATGTCAGAAAAGAATAAATGGTATGAAATATAATGGCATATAAAAGTTTTTTGTGAAAAAGAAATAATACTCTGTATTTTATGAGCAACAGCGTGAGTATACTTGTAAAGCATTAAGAAGCCTTTTGTTAAAAAGTACTGAAGAGCTGATGCAGCTCCGGTGTCGGCAATATGCCATTTTATTGCAGATATTCAAGGGTAATAGCAATTCAACATAAAATTAATTAGCATCACCTCATCATAAATCTCAACAGCTGAAATGCCAATTTTGTAATCACTTTTCATTAAAGCCAAAAATACTAATTAAAATTGATTTTGCCTGTGCTTTAGTAAACGGCTGCCAGTTAATGGCTTTCAGCTGTGATTCAGACCTTTACTTAATTTTTTACATTGTCTCCTTCCCTTTAATAAAGACAATACAGTGTGAAAGGCTCAGAAACATGGGTGCGGCCCACATGAGGAAGAGTAACGGACGTAAAGATTCTGGGTCTACTACTAAAACTAGAATGCCAGGCTCCATTATACATTCATTTTAAATCTTTTGCTTCATGACAAAGATAAATAAAGACCTTTAGTAAGTAAATGATCATTATCAATTATTTAAAGTTTCGAATGATTAATTAACATATCTTAAAATGGATTTTCTGAGTAAAATCTTATCCTTATTTATGTGATGTGACTCATTTATAAAATACTAACACATGAACTCAGCCCATGTTTAGAGGATCCTTAGAACCAATTAGGATTAATTTAAGTACCCCATATGTTAAATGGAAGGCAAAAACTATATAAATATCAAATCTCTTTCATTGGAGCTAAATAGAAAAAATAAACTTACAAACTCACATTGATGCCAATGTTATACTGACTCTGTAGGACAAGTAGACGGTCCCTGTAGGTTTGCGAGACTTTAACTTTATGTGGTACTAGAAAGGCTTATCTTTCTCCTACTGAGTGACCGAGGTTTTGCATGACTGACCTTGAGTTGGCAGCCCAATGGGTAACAATATGGCAAGAGAAAATAAAGTTCCTAAAGGGTAACCCTGATGTGAGGGAGCCCTAAATCCTGACCCCAATCAGATGTATCACTATACCAATAACTTCCCTCTCAATTTTCTGTTTGACCAAGAACATTCTTAGAAAATTTCCATTATCTTTTAAGTTCATATTTTCATGAATATTTTGAAGTGCCCGCATATGGGTGTTTCTCTATAGTGTTCTTTTCATCCAATCATATTTTGTTTGAAATCTTATTTTTAATTCTGATATTTGAACCTCAATAATATTTTAAAAGGTTATGTGTAAGTTGACATGAAAAGGGGATTTATGATTGATAAACATCACTAGATTATTTGTTAGACCTTCCCTATATCGAAAACTCTCCAAAACACGCATCACTATTTTATATGATTAATAAATACATGGAAACTACCCATTCACAACTCAATCATGATGTATGTGTGGTATGAAGACAGTACCTATTTATTAAATTATTTTTCTGAGTATGTAAATTATGATGCAATAAAATAATTTTAACTCCTGTGATATAGCATTCACATAAAACTACAGGACCTATTCTTTCCTAAATTTGTATCCAAATTCAGTGTAAGAAAATTCATAATCCATTTCTATCATTATTATCACTTTTCTTAAATTTGCATTTTTATTGCTTATAATTAACCCAGGTACTCGGGGGTTTAATTGACTGTTAGTTGCTCTTTTGTTTTGTTTACTTCTGCATATGAGATATAGGATGACAAGTCAAAAAGCATTGCTTCAAAATCATAGAAACTTTAAAAAATCAAAATATGAAACTATTGTAGCTCATCATACCTTCTATCTAAGTTTATAAAGGTAGTGTTTCCTCCTCTTTATTTTATTCCTTAACTGTTTTTTTAATAAATCATTTTATTGGGGCTCATACAACTCTAATCACAATCCATACATACATCAATTGAGTAAAGCATCCTTCTACATTCGTTGCCCTCTTCATTCTCAAAATTCGCCTTCCACTTGGGTTCCTGGAATCAGCTCATTTTCCTTTTTTCCCCTCCCCCTCCCTTCCTGCTTCCCCCTCTCTCATGAACCCTTAATAACTTATAAATTATTATTATTTTATCTATCTTACACTTCCCGGCATCTCTCCTCACCCACCTTCCAGTTTCCCATCTCCCAGAGAGGAGGTTACATGTAGATCCCCGAGATCTGTTCTCCCTTTCTACACCCCCTTCCCTCCCGGTGTCGCCACTCTCACCACTGGTCCTGAGGAGTTAATCCGTCCTAGATTCCCCGTGGTTCCAGATACCTACTGCACCGCTGTGCATCCTCTGGTCTAACCAGGTCTGCAACGTAGAATTGGGATCATGATAATTGGGGGGGGAGGAAGCGTTCAAGAACTAGAGGAAGGCTTTGAATTTCATTGTTGCTACACTGAACCCTGAGTGACTCATTTCCTGCCCACTACCCCTCTGCAAGGGAAGTCCACCTGTCTACAGATGGGCATTGGGTCCCCATCACGCACTCCCCTCATTCACAGTGATGTGATTTTCCCCCCACCTTTGTTGTTTGAAACCTGGTCCCTTCTGCCCTTCATGATCACACATGTTGGTGTGCTGCTTCCATGTGGGCATTGTTGCTTCTGGGCTAGATGGCCACTTGTTTACTTTCAAGCTTTTAAGTCCCCAGACGCTATATCTCTCAATAGCCAGGCACCATCAACCTTCTTCACCACACTTACTTAGGCACACATTCATCTTCAGCGTTGATGTGAGGAAGGTGATCACACAATGATGGTTTTTGTTCTTTGTTGTCTGCTACCTGGTCCATTCAACACCTTGTATTCATTTAGGCTGTGTGCTTCTTCTCTGTGGACTTTGTTGTTTCTGAGTTAGATGGCCACTTATTTGCCTTCAAGCCTTTAAGACCCCAGATGCTATATCTTTTTGATAGCCAGGCACCATCAGCTTTCTTCACCACGGTTGCTTATGCACACCTCTGTCTTCAGTGATCCTCTTTAATTTCACCCCACATTGAACAATACAATTGTCTTATCGTTACACCACATCCAAAGAGCAATTTGAGCATTCTCTGGTGATGGAAATCATGTTCCTTTTAAACCTGAAGCTTAGCAAAACTGAGTATTGAAAAGCAAGATTAGGGCTATAGGGTGAATGGAGGAAGGTTTCTCAATGAATCTCAGGGCCGCCTTGCACAGAAACGAGCAAGTGATTTTTTACAATGGAATTTTTTTTTCTCGGTGCAAGTTTCCAGGCATTTTTCTCACCAATGCAGATTTCAATTTTCACAAAAGTTTTCATAATAAGACTCCATGATTAGCCTTTGTGTCATTCAGAAAATCTATCAAGTTTGCCCTTTTGGAGTTAAAAAAAACCAGTTACAATTCAATTTTAAAAAGATTCGACCAAAAACACTGGTTTCCTAGGTAACCTGCTAGCTCAATTTATTTCAAAGTAGGGAGGTCAATTCAGAAAGTCAGGGAAATTACACACTAGGAAAGCAAGGAGCCCTGCTGGAGTAGCGGTTCCTTGTTGGGCTGTGATTATCATGGTTGGCAGTTCAAAACCAACAGTGTATCTGTGGGGAAAAGACAGGGCTTTCTACTCCATGAATAGTTACGATTTCAGGAACTTACAGCGGATCACTATGAGTCAGTGTTAGCTCGATGGCAGTGAGTCTGTTGTTTTTTGTGAAGGTCGGAAAAGTGTCCTACTGAGAGAACTTGCCTACACCCCTTCACTTATCACAAAGATGTGTTTAAACATGTTTTGTTTGTCATAAACCCATGCTTGAAACTATGGTGAGTGCTGTTATTGTCACTAAATTGTCACTTAAAAATGATAGAAGCAGAATATTAGTACACATCTTCTGAAATTTTTAAAAACTGTATTACACTAGATCCATTTTATTGTGGTACATAATTCTTTGGCAAACAATCTCTTATTATTGTTTTGCTTTTCCCCCATCCTTTTGAAGACATGGTAGTAATGTTTTCCCAAAGAAGAATCCATCAGATATTTAATTTTTTTTCAAAGAAAATATAACGTAGTGCCCCTGTGTGATGCTTTGGTTTTATGTCAATCTGATTGAGCCAGGATTCTCGGTAGTTTGGACGTTGAAGCTTACCCCACAATGCGGTCTAATGTAATGCAATCTTCAGTGAGCAGCCAAGCAATTGTGGGAAGATTATGGTGGAGAGCTACCCACTTAGATCGCAGCTCTGAAGAAACTGGACAAGAATTTCACCAGGAATGTGGCCTAAATAAATCAAGGCTGTCATTAACCTAGCTCACTTTTGCTGGCTTTGGATACTGCATCTGTTTCTTCAACCTCTCCTTCTTCAGATTTGAGTCAAAAGCCTGCCATATTCCCTGCTGATTGCAGAAGCTATAAACTTTGTATTAATTCAATTATGCATTCAGCAGCCTATGGTCTGCCTGCTTCATCTTCTTGCTTCCTGTTTTGTCAGCTACACCACGCAAGAGAAGCTGCTATCTTAAAGTCTGACCCATAGATTTGAACCAGACAGCAGGACTTAAACATTGCTACAATTGTGTGAGCCACTTTCTTTTTCTTTTTCTTCTTAGATATATATCACTGGCTCTCCTTCTCTATTGAACCCACCCTAACACACTAGGTGTGGATTTTGGTGAATGATTTTATATGAAAATTTAAAAGAAATGTTCCAAACTGTACATTTTTCCCAGTTAGTATATTTTTCTCACTGAAGACCAGTTATTGGTACTAAATATTCTGATGTATGAATAAAATGCTCTACTCTTCTCAAGTAATCTATATTTTTCTATGTCAATTAAATTTTTAAACCCCCATCACCATCAAGTCAATTGTAACTCTTTATGAAGACACGAAAAGTTGTGCCTGTTTTGTACTTTGAAATATATATGTCACAAAACAGGAATTTGTTTGTTTTTCTGTCAGTGCAACAAGTAACCTAAAAAGCATGCTGATTTAGAGATCTAAAATCCATGGCAAGGGAGATGTAGAATGCCTGGTGGGGTGTGATCAAGTGCAATGTAGCTGAGCAGAATTACTGAGAGCCAAATGAAGGTTAAACATGATAGTCGTACAGGAGGAAAGTACAAGGAAATAGAGGAAAGAACTATGAGGCAAAGACATTTACAGAGGTATAAATATAGGCATGTCCATGTGTAAACATTAATACATAATGACAGAGATATAAGTCCAAATGCATATATTTATGTGTTAAGTATTAAGGTAGCAGACAGACATTTGGCCTCTACTCAAGTCCTCCCTCAATGCAGGAACACTTTATCCTTATAACTTGGCATTCTGTGATGCTCATCTTCCTGACACATCACTGAAGACAAAATAGGTGCATAAGCAAATATGATGAAGAAAGCTGATGGTACCCGGGTATTAAAAAATATAGTGTCTGCGGTCTTAAAGGCTTGAAGTTAAACAAGGGGACATGTATCAGGGAAGCAACAAAGCCCACAAGGGAGAAGCACACCATCTTTTGTGATGGCAAGCTGTTGATAGGATCAGATATCAGGCATCAGAAGACCCAAAACAATCAAACCATTGCAAACAAGCTGGCTCAGAGAGGAGATCCAAAGTCCATTTGTAACAAACAGTTGAATATCCCCTCACAGGAGTGTCAAGGAAGGAACAAGTCAACCAGAGTGCTGTATAGCACAGACAAAATCACAATATTCCTCTAGTTCTTTAGTGCTTTCTCCCCCAACCCCCACTATCATGACCCTAGTTCAGTTTTACAAATCCGGTTAGACTTGAGCACTTACACTGGTACAGCTAAGAGCTCACAACACAGGGAATCCAGGCCAAATAACTCCCCACCCAGAATAATAATAGAAATAGTGGTGCCATGAGGGTAGGGGGGAAGTGTAGGGAGAAAGGAGAAACTTATCACAAGGATTGATGTATAACAATCACCACCACCCGACAAACCCCCAGGGATGAACAACAGAAATGTGAGTGAAGGGATACAGCAGATGGTGTAAAAAAAGAAGAGCTGAAACCAAGGGCTGAAGTAGAAAAAAATTATTTGAAAGCGATGATGGCAACATATGTATATGTACAAATGTCCTTGATTCAATTGATGGATGGGTCGCTATAAGAGATCTGACTCCCTCCAAAATGATTGTTTTATATATATATATATATATATATATATATATATATATATATATATATATATATATATATATATATATATATATATATATATATATATATATATATATAGAGAGAGAGAGAGAGAGAGAGAGAGAGAGAGAGAGAGAGAGTGCTGATTTCCATTAAAAGTGTACATCATCTTGAGTATTATTAAAAAAATAACAAAAGACCCCATATCTGATCTCCTTTGTCTACACAAAGTAGAAGGAGAATGAAAACCCGCAAAAGTTCAAGGCCAATTGCCACAAGGCAGAGGTCAGACATGCCTCCAGCCTCCATCCTCTTTACTCTATTGTGACAATTATCGTTCCCATTAGACTTCACGTGTCTACCAGGTTCAATACTTCATTTCAAAGGCAAGAGACAATGCTCACAATTATGGGGCTTATTGGAGAAGTGAGTAATCCACAAAATGTTTTATAGACATTCTTTTCTTTTCTACAAGCACCTTTTCCCAGCCATGGTGGCAGATATATTGCTGCGCTCCTTACCTTCTCACTCATGATTTGGTCTCTTGTCCTCTGGCTACCTGTGTCAGGAAGCCCACCTCCGACCCCTGCTCATTATATCAGTGCTCCTCCTCTGTTCTGTCATCGGATCTTGGCACAAATCCTCTGCTCTGTCCCATGATCCTAGTGCCATGGCCTCTGATGCATTTGCCACTCCAAGGCGGGGCTCTTGTATGTGTTCCACTGGGAACTTTTCCTTGATGGGCATGAAATTCTTGCTCCCTACTGCGAAGATGGTGCGCTCTCATCCACTCAGTGGGAATGCAAGACTGACCGTCTACTCTCATTGATGCCTGCACAACAGAGGCATAGCTTATTTTCCAGAAAACATCCAGGGTATGAGGTCAATCACAGCAGAGCATTTCAAATGAGAAATAGCTGCACAGTAATCAGTGATACACATTGTGACTCTCTATAGAGCCTCTTTTTATTCACCTTTAGATGGAGAAAATAGAACGCTAAGTTCTTCTCCGATCGTGCCAAAATCCTACTAACAGTGCTAACACCTAACACGAGCAGAGGGCTGAATAGCACCTTTGTTTTATGTCATTCTTTATCTTCGCTCTCATGTTCACCATTTTCTGTGCTTTTCATTTCCTTGTGTAGAGTCAATTTTTTTAAGCAACTGGAGGAAATTTTATTGTGTTAAGTATCCAACTCACCAGATCAAAAATGGATTAAAAAACAAAGGCCCAACTGAGGTCCTTTTTCCTCCTTGTGAGTATAGACAGAGATTTGAGACTGCCCTTCACGAGATGAATAAATATTCCTCCAAAAACTTGAGGACACTTAAATTGGCAACATGTACATGACAACTTTTTTAATGTGCCCTAGGCATGAAACAGCTCTGGCCACAAACCAGGCATCAAGCTAGGATGAACAAAGGACTACAATTTGACTCTGTCCCCGGCTGATATAAGAGCACAAACCACCAATCAGGTGTCTCTTTGCCCATAGCCAGGGTTGAGTCAATTTTTAATTTAGTATCAGTTTCTTTTTTTCCTAAAAGACTTTGTTTTGACGGATTTTTCTGATAAGTATAGAACTCTAGATTGACAGTTTTATGATTTAACTACTTTGAAAATGTACCAATTGCATAGTTTTTGATTAAAAATTTGGCGTCATTCTCAATGCTTTGTTTCTAAGTGCAGAGTATGTCTCTCTTTTTTCTCATTTAAGATTCTTCTTTATAAATGGTTTTAAGCAATTTTCTATGATCTACTTTCATATAACTTTCATTATTTTTCTTGTATTTGGGTTTTATCAAACTTTTTGGATTAGTGAGTTATAAATTGCAAAACTTTTGGGGAAATGTAAGCTACTATTTCTTCAAATATCTTTTCTGTTTTCTCTTTTCTTCAATTTTTAGGGACTAATATTGCATATAAATTTGTCCACTTAAACTTTCCCACAGTTTACTAATTCTCTACTATTTATTTATTCTGCCTTTACCTGTATGTTTTTACCTTTCAAAAGGTTCAAGTGGTATATCTTAGTTCACTAATATAGATCATACTAGTAAACCAATGAACTAGATATCAATATCTGGGTTGCAGTTATTTTTCTTTATATCTACATAAATAGGAGGTAAAATATATAGCTTCAAAGATATTGTACATTTAATCCTTATTATTCTTACTAATGTTTATATAGCTATAAAGGTTTTTGATATTTCTTTCAGAACAGAGTTATGTTTGGGGAAATCTGAGGAGCCGCACTGGAACAGTGGTTACACGCTGGGCTGCTAAGGGCAAGATAAGCAGGTTGAACCCCCCTCCCTCCCCCCCGCCCCCCCCCACCCGCTCCTTGTGAGAACGGCGGCCTCTGCCAGTCACAGGGCCATTCCACCCTCCCTTATAGGGTCTATGGGTCAGAAGTGACTTGATGTCTGTGACTTTGCTTTGTCTTGAGTTTTGGTTTCGTTAGCTTTAATCTTTCAGAGCAGAGGTGGGAATATTTGACCTTGGGTCATAGTAAAACACCTCACTGCCTTCAAGCCAATGCTGACTCACAGCAACCTATGGTTTAAGATAGGACTGCCCCTGTGAGTGCCCAGAGTTGCCCCTGTGAGTGACCTCCTGGGTCAGAAAACTTGAGATGGAAAAGCCAATCCTGTCTCTCACAACCATTTAAAAATTATTGGAGATGCAGAAATATAATCACAAATCACAAATAGAATCACACATATCTGAAAATGAAATTAGGATGGTTTCATTTTCACTTTCAATTTCCCTTCAGGGCCACAGGTCTGTTGAGAACGAGCTCTACATGGCGGGAGAGTCACAGTTTGCCTGTATGCCTTCTAGCCTGTTGCTTCATTTTTTTCCTTGCCTTCTACTCCTTGCTGGTAACCTTCAAA
This sequence comes from Tenrec ecaudatus, assembly GCF_050624435.1. NCBI lineage: Eukaryota > Metazoa > Chordata > Mammalia > Afrosoricida > Tenrecidae > Tenrec > Tenrec ecaudatus. The sequence goes on from NC_134531.1 coordinate 241,791,779, forward strand.
GGCTATTCTTTGGTTATGAAATTCTCTGTGTTATCTTTTAGTTTGTTTTATAACAGTGGTCTCATAAAGATTGTCCTGTTGTAATTGATTGACTACACTAAGCATAATATTCTTCAATTCAATTCCTGCCATGAGGTGCGTCATGCTTCCATAAACGTTTTTAACATTGCATAATATACAGTTGTGTACATTCTCCAAAATGTCTTTATCCATTCTACTGATGGACATTTAGATTGTTTCCGTCTTCTTGCTATTGGGAACAATGCTGCAGAGATCATAGGTGTGTATATGTCTGTTCGTGCTATTGCTCTTCCTTCTCCAGAAAGGTGGCCCAATCTTGCAGAAATCATGTTCCCGTTGTTGGAGGCAGCGGCATATCACTACACAGTGTGGTACAGTTGACAAGGGAATGCCTTCAGTTTGTACCCATTGGGAAAGATATTAGCCCTTGGTTTTTCATATATGGCCTTTATGGTGTTGAGAAAATTGAGCATTTTTCTCAGGAAACTGTCCCTGTAAGTGTCCTGAACTGTAACTCTTTATGAAAGTGGAAAGCCTCATCTTTGCTCTGAGGAGCAGCTGTTGACATTGCAGTTAGAAGCCCAACACATAACCACTGGCCACTGGGGTCATGCAAAGCCTGCACAACCATCAGTGACAACTAACATCACATGCATTGCCAAAGGTAAGCATTTCAAGCCATCACATGAAGGGTGAATAATTAAATATTCAACTAGTATGGCCCATAAATTATATCATAAATCTCCAAATGATCCTTGGTAGGAAAAAAGATTGTCCACTCCTATGTCAGAGTTTTACATTTGCATTTTGTTAGGTAGAGTCAGAGCAGTTTTATCTTATAGCTAATATTGCTGCATTGCTGAATTAATAGCTTTCTGTGTGTTTTACCTAATGGCTTGTGAAATTTCATATTAAAAAACTCATTTTGTGCATATGGTAAATTACACTGATTATATTTCTAATGCTAAATCATCCTTGCATAACTGATATGTATACAACTCGCTTTACTCTCTAAAAGTCAAAATTCATGTATTATGGTCTGAAAACCTGAGCTATACATGTGTAAATTCCTTTTTCATGTGTGTGTTAATTACTATAAATTGTCCTCTATGTACTGCTTTCATTTTACCTCAATGGCTTTAATACACTGTATTTTCATTCTCAATTATCTCTAAAAATTTTAATGGTATCAATTACCCAGTAATTTTGAAGTACTGAGTAGTTCAGTTAACATGTGTATAATTTCCCCCTTGATCTTCCCATTGTTGAGTTCTAAATTTATACCATTTGATCTGAGAAAATGGATGGCAAAATCCCAATATTTAAAAATTTATAAAAACTGGATTTGTGTATTAACATAAATCTATTCTGGAGAATTTTCTGTGCACAATGTAAAAGAATGTATACTATGTTGTTGTTGGGTATAGCATTCTATGTATGTCTAGGAAGTGAACTTATTTAATTGCATTGTTTATCTCTTCAGTGTTTTTGAGTTTCTTTCCTGATAATCTCTCTTTCCTCTAGAGTGGTGCATTAAAGTCTCTTATGGTTGTTATTGTTGCATTGTCCATTTATCTTTTTATTCTGTAAGAGTTTGAAGTATTTTTATTGCGTTTTGGGAGTACACATTTATGTATACTGCTATGTATTCTTTTCTTATTTTCCCTTCATTACGCAATGCCCTTATTCATTTCTCATTATGAATTTCGCTTTGAAGTCCATTTTAATGTAGATTAATATTTTCACTTCTGGACTTTGGGGTTGTCAGTAGATTGATATATATCTTTTCAATTCTTTGATTTTTATTCTATTTTTGTCTTTGTGTCTAAGATGTATTTCTTGTTAAGCTTCATGTTGATGGGTCTTGATTTCCAATCCAGTCTACTGCTCTTTGTTTCATGATGGGTGCATTGAATCCACTAATATTTAGTGTTCAATTCAAAATCCACGTATTGTATTCTGAAAAGGTGGCCTATATATGTATTGTTTGCTTTTCTCAACAATGTTTTAATTTCTATGCCACCAACTAAATTAAATCAATACACTAAATCAATAGAATTGCCTTATGCTAGGACTAAGACCTGACCTGAATGTTGGTGGTGGCAGTCAGAAAAGTGAGGCCCTCAGGTCAGAAAAGTGAAAAATGAAACTCGGTGCCTTCAAGTCACCTTTGACTCACAGTGACCCTTTAGGGCCTAGTCGGATTGGCACTCTGAGTTTCTAAAACTGCAATTCTGTATGTGAATAGAAAAGTCCATCCTTCTCAGATAAGTGGCTTGTGGTTCTGAACTGCTGGCCTTGCAGGTTAACAGGCCAATTCAATACCACTCCACCACAAGAGCTCCCTTGCTCAGGTCTGAACAGCAGTCTAAATTACCAAGGACACTTGAGGGAGAGGGGAGCAGGGAGGGATGGGGGAAAAAAAGAGGACCTGATGCAAAGGGCTTAAGTGGAGAGCAAATACTTTGAGAATGATTGGGGCAGGGAATGTGCGGATGTGCTTTATACAACTGATGTATATATATGTATGGATTGTAATAAGAGTTGTATGAGCCCCTAATAAAATGTAAAAAAAGAAAATGATTAGGGTAAAGAATGTACAGATGTGCTTTATACAATTGATGTATGTATATGTATGGATTGTGATAAGAGTTGTATGAGCCCCTAATAAAATGTTTATAAAAAATAAAAAATATGACAGAAGAAGGGTTTCCTTCTCAAAGTGAAGTTGACCACAATGGCGTGAGGGGAGTAAAGCTCATAGGAGAACAGCCTTAAGGACCTTCATTTGCTAATGGGGCACAACTCAAAAAAGAAGAAAGAGCTGCAAAAAAATATCTACTAATAATCAGAACCTGAAATATGCATAAATAATCTAGGAAAATTAGAAATAGTAAAAAATGAAATGGAATGCATAAGGATCAATATGCTAATTATTGGTGAGCTGAGACGGACTGTAATTGGCCATTTTGGATCAGAAAACCATATGGTTCACTGTGATTAGAATAGTAAATTACAATCAAGAGGAATGGCCTTGTATTCAAAAAGGACCTTTCAATATCTATCATGATGTACAATGAACTCTGTGATAGGATTACATCTATTTATATTCAAGGAAGTCCAGTCAATACTGGTATTATTTAAATTTATACACTAATCACTAAATATTTTTATACAGAAATTGAAAATTTCTACCATTGTCTTTAGTCTGAAATTGATCAAACATGCAATCAAGATGCACTGATAATTATTGGTAATTGGAATGGAAAATTTGGAAACAAAGAAGGAATATTAGTTGAAAGTAAGGTCTTGGTGATTAACAATGAAGCTATGGAACACATGGTAGAACTGCAAAACCCGTGAATTTTCCCCAGAAAACACATTTTTTGAACTACACAAAAGGCAACAATGCCTGTGGACATCTTCAGATGGAATATATATATAATTGACTATATCTATGGAAAAAGTTGATAGAAAAGTTTAACCAAATCAGCAAAAACCAGACTAGGGAAACAGACCACCAATTTCTCATATGTAAATTCTTGTTGAAGTAAACATATTTGAGCCCAAGTACAGTCTTAAGTATATCAGACCAAAATTTGCAGAACATTGAAAGAACAGATTTGTTGCTAATGACCAAAGATGGTGTGTTATTCTGGGTAGACTAGAGAAACAAATTCATAGACACTCATGTGTGTAAGACAGAACTTTATATCAAAGAGCAATTGTACATTAAGACACATCCCAACCCAGTCAAGATCAAATCCATAAGTCTGATATTAGCCTATGTAAATACTAGTCCATAAATTCCTCTTTAGACTCACATAGCCATGCAATGGCTCTGAATGCAAGTAGAACACAGGCCAGTGAGTGGAAAATCTTGTGGATGCAGTGGCAGTAGAAGCATGTCAGCACTGGTGTGGGTCTCCATGTGGCTCCTCCAACTCCAGGACTCTGGTTCCATCATGGATCTCTGTGTGGCTTGTCAACAGGAAGACAAGCAGAGTCTCTGTGTCCCGCCTCCAGTGAGTTTATATCCATAGCCCTTCCAAATGAGGTCATCAAGCTGTGATCTTATTGACAGGCTAACCTCCACCCCTTCACTCTTAATAGTCACAAGTTGACACCAGATTATATAATTTCCACAGAGGAGCTGTGGGAGGGTGGCAAGAACATAATTTATGAAGAAAGCAAAAGTTCATTAAAAAGACAGGAAGGGAAGGATTAAGGTGGGTGTCAGCAGCAATGATAGAACTTACTCTTAGGCATACAGTAGCTAAAGCAAATGGAATAAGTGATGGACAAAGAACTGAATAGAAAATTTCAAAGGACAGCATAAACAAAGCAAAATAGCATAATGAAATGTGCAAAAGCTTAGATTTAGAAAGGAAGAACAAACTCAGCATATTTTAAAGAGAAAGAACTCAAGAAAAAAATTGTTTTGAATTGAAATAATAAGAGATTCTGTGGCTAAAATATAGCATGATACACAAAGCATCAAAAGAAGATGGAAAGAATACACAGGTTAGACTCACTGTACCAAAAAGAACTAATCAACATTCTGCTACTTCAGGAGGTAGCATTTGCTCAAGAACTAATGCTACCGAAGGAAGAAGTCCAGGCTGCTCTGAAAGAAAGCATGAGATAAAAACAAGACTCTGGGAATTGATGGTCTATTAATTGAAATATTTCAAAAACCATTTAATATTCTATGCCAGAAATTTGAAAGATAGCTATTTAGCCAAATGCCTGGAAGAGATCCATATTTGTATTTATTCCAAAGAAAGTGACCCAACAGAGTGCTCAAAGTATAGAATAATATCATTGATATTGTATGCAAGTAAGATTTTGCTGCAGATCATCCAACAATCATTGCAGCAGTACCTTCACAAGGAACTGATGAACTGTGGGATGATATCAAGAGCATCATAAGAACTAACAAAGAGGTCTGCTTGGCTGGTCCCTATCCCAGCTACACCGACTTCCCTCTCCAGAAAAATGCACTACCAAGGACAGCACTGAAGATACAGCACAGGGAGAGTGGCATGTCTTCCCAGAGCCCACAAGGGAGCAAACTAAGGGGGGGGGGGAGAGAGAGAGAGAAGGGAACAGCATCCTGGGCCCATCAAGCTTTGAGGATAACATTCCCACTCAGAGCAGCCAATGCACAGAGAAGACCGTAGGGTCAGCCTCACCAGAAGACACAATGTCCCCTCACTAACCCACAGCACCTGAGAAACTATGGGAATTGTGCCAGGTCTGACCTCCCCACACCAGGGCGTAACAAAAAGGGAGCACAACAGAGCAGCAAGGGGAGCAAAGCAACAAAGACCCCGGGGAATTCTGAAAATAGACTTAGGACTCAGGTGGGCAGGGTTTTGCGCTGCATCATATCCAATTGGAAAACATGCATAAGGGTCAGCAGACAGACCTGGAACTATTCATAGGCTTTTTTTTTTCATGTCTATCTATATAAGATAGGTAGTATAAACAATCCCAAGTTGAAAACAATGAGACTTATGGTTCCAGGGGGGAGTGAGGAGAAGAGGAGGTAGGGGAAAGGGAGGGGGGAGTCAATAAACCCAGGGACAAGGGAACAACAATAAATCTAAAAAATCAACGGCAAGGAGGACCTAGCATGCCTGCGGGGTTCAATCAAGTGTAATGTAGCAGAGAGGAAGTACAGAGAGCTGCATGAAGATCAAACATGAGAGTGGGACAGGAGGAATGTAAAAGGAAATAACTAGGAGCAGAAGACATTTATAGAGGTATAAGCTAGGCATGCACATATGTAAATATATCAATATATAATGATAGGGAGATAAGTCTATGTATATGTATTTACAGGCTAAGGAATAAGGTAGCAGATGGACATTGGGGCTCTATTCAAGTTCTCCCTCAATGAAAGAATATTTTTTTTCTAATAACCTGGCATTCTGTGATGCTCACCTTCCCAACATGATTGCTGAAGACAAAATGGGTGCATACGTTAAAGTGGTAAAGAAAACTTATGGTTCCTGGATATTACAAGATATAACATCTGGAGCTTAAAGGCTTGAAGTTAAACAAGCAACCATCTAACAGGGAAGCAACAAAACCCACATGAAGGAAGCACAGGAACCCTTGATATTACAAGGTGCCAACTTGATTAGGTATCAGGCATCAAAAGACCCAAAATAAACAAGCAGCCTTTCTTATGCAAATTATGGAAGGGGTAAGAATGGAGACCCAAAGCCCATCTGTAGACAATTGGTCATCCCCTCAGAGAAGGCTTACAAGGAAGGGACCAGTCAGCCAGGGTAGAGTATACTACTGACAAAACACGCAACATTCCTCTATTGCTTTAATGCTTCCTCCCCGCCCACTGTCATGACCCCAGTTCTATCTTACAAATCTAAGTAGACCAATGCATGTACTCTGGCACAGATAGGAGCTCTCGACACACGGAATCCAGACTAGATAAACCCCTCAGGACCATTAATGAGAGTAGCAATACCATGAGGGTTGGGGGAAGGTGGGAGAAAGAAGGAACCAATCACAATGATTAACGTACAACTGTCCCCACCACAGGGGGATGAACAACAAGAACATAAGTGGAGGAAGACAGCAGATGCTGTAAAATATGAAAACAAAAACACATTTTTAATTATCAAGGGTTCAAAAGGGTGGGAGGAGAGGAGGGAGAGGCTCTGATACCAAGAGCTCAAGTAGAAAAAAAATGTTTTGCAAATGATGATGGCAACATATGGATAAATGTGCTTGATACAATTGATGTATGGGTTATTAGATGAGCTGTAAAAACCCCCAATGAGATAAATGATTTATATATATATAACATCATAAGAAAGCAAAAGATAATTAAAAAGACAGGAAAGAAAGAATAATCAAAGTGAATGTCTGAAAAGTTTCTGAAACTTGCTTTTGAGCCTAAAGTAGCTAAATTAGGAGAAAAGATGACTTAGAGGAGCTTGTGTTAGGTTGGGCTCTCTAGAGAAACAAAAGTGTTGGCCTTTGTATGTGTTGCATGTAGAAGGAGACATACAATGAGATGGCTGAAACAGTTGGAGGAATAATTAAGTCCAGACCAGTTCAAGTCAAGCCTCTCCTGACAAGGGTGCTGATGACCAGGAAGCAACAGGAGATCAAGGAACCAGGATGCTGCTGCTGAGATATCCGGGACCACAGACAAGTGAGGCAGAGCTCTTAGGATGGCTGAAGGGCCAAAGAACAATAGACTCTTCTTGTTCTTGTCTTCTTATACAAAAGGCTTATGACATCAAAGTGGTGTCATTAGGCTGGCACTCTGATATACCAATTTGACTTTTTCAGATAGGAGCTGGAGGCACAGGGAATCCAGGGCAGATGAAACCTTCAGGATCAGGGATGTGAGTAGCAATACTGGGAGGGTAGAGGATGAGTGGGTTGGAAAGAGGGAACCGATTACAAGGATCTACATGTGACCTACTCCCTGGGGGATGGACAACAGAAAAGGGGGTTAAGTGAGATGTCAGACAGGGCAAGATATGACAAAATAATAATGTATAAATTATCAAGGGCTCATGAGGGAGGAGGAAGCGGGGAAGGAGAGTGGGGGAAAAGAGGACCTTATGCCAAGGGCTTAAATGGAGAGCAAATGCTTTGAAAATGATGAGAGCAATGAATGCACAGATGTGCTTTGCACAATTGATGTATCTATGGATTGTGATAAGAGTTGTATGAAACCCTAATAAAATGTTTATTAAAAAAAAAAGATGCCTTCACCCAGTGGCTGCAACAATGAACTGAAAGGTAACAACTATAGTGAAGAAGGGGCAGGACTGGGCAATGCTTTGTTTGGCTGTGCATAGGATCACTGTGAGTCCGAACCGCTGCCAGGGCACCTGACAGTAAGAGCATCAGCTAGTTTAAAGAGTCACCGTTCAAACTCTCCTAATAATGGTTTGGAAAAAGTATTCGGTGATCTGCTTCTGTAAAGATTATATAGTCTTGGACTCTCTATGGGCCAATCCTATTCTGTTAACCCCTAGAGCTAGCATGACTTCATAAATTAAAGGAGCCCTAATGGCGCTATCGGTTAGACAATGGGTTTCTAATTACAAAGTCAACAATTCAAACCCAGGAGCCACTGTGAGGAAGAAGCAGGAGGCTATCCGCTTCCATTGAGATTGTGTCTTGGACACTCTGTAGAGAATCGCAATGAGTCAGAATTAACTAGATGGGAATCTAGTTTTGTAAGGTAACTCTGGAACTCATTTCAATGTGGTATGAGTTTTCTTCTCTGTTTTATAGGCATTTTTATAAAGATTTAAGAGAGACAGGGTCTGAAAAACTAACGCTATATGTTATTTTAAATAAGAGGTCCTTGAATTACAATGCTTGGTTCTCCTTTTCCCAGGATGCTTATTTAATTGTCCCATGTGTAATTGTACTGATGACCCTCTCAGTAATTCTTCAAAAATGTAGTTATACATATCTAACAGTATAATTTTGGATATATGTGTGTGTTAAAACAAGTTGTGAAAAGTGCAAAAGATGTTTTGCCACTCTTATAGATCCCAATTGTAAGGGAACCACTGTGTTCCAATCATTTCCAAGTTATAAAAAAGATTTGGCTCCTTGAGTACTGTGGCTACCAGGTCATTATCGTGTGACATATTACCACAAATATACCAAAATATTAATATTACCTTAAAGTTACACAATTATTTTGTATCCGTATATGATTTTCTCAGGTGTCTTTTTGTACTCCCAATAGATTTATGAGCCCAAGTGGGAAACTGCTCAGATAAGCCGAGAACCCATTCCTCCTCAATAGGTAACAAAACTCAGTAAAAGAGACTGTATCTCATTGAATTCTCCATAATGGTAAAGAAATTGACTGTTGGGTTCAAATTCCTGACCTTGTAGTTAGCAGCCCAACTTCCTTCACTGTTTCTATATTGTCCTTTTAATCATCTAGGCCCACGATTTCTAGTCTTTGCATTTTCTAATCCTTAAATCTGGAAGTTTATTTAACAGGTGTTTGAATTGTGCACTCCCTCTCTTGTTTCAAATCTCTAATGCTATCACTCCATCATATAGACCTTTTCTAAGCCCCCAAGTTACATGGCAGCTCTCTATTTCCACTCTTGTTTCTAATGAGTGCATATGATCCATCATAATTGTATTGAAGATAAATTTAAATTCCTATTTGTTTAGTCTCAATCTCTCTTGCTATAATGTTATCCTAGGACAAGAACTTATTTTGTTTTGTCCACTGCTATATCTTCAGTACCTAGGAAGGCGACTGAGACAAAGTTAACATTAAATGGCTCTATTTTTAATTAATAAATGAAATATAAATATCATTCCATCACATTTAAGATGTCTTCTTACCAGAATATATAAGCATGATATACTCATTTTAAAAATATATATTTATGAACTAGACCCCAGTAGGGTCAAATTTTGTAAGTGCAATGCTAGTTATGTTAGTGAAAATTTAAATGATCTAGTGTCCTCAGTGTAATGTGCAGAACAAGAAAAATAACTTTCAAGATAATTAATTAAATACCAGGTGTCAAGGTATACAATGATTTGTTTCAGTAAAGAGATCATATTGGAAACAACAGCAGCAATTGAAGTTACCACCTGTCATCCTCTAGGACTCATCTATCTTCACCATCTTTCTGTGGAAAAATGAAATTCAGAGTGGGTAAAAATCAGCTCCCCTGCATCTCTTAAGTATTTGTGGTACTAATCTTTGCTGTTGCCCATTAGTGCAGTATTGCTTGGATCAAAATCAATTTATTAGGTAACTCCCCTACTCTACCTGGTGATCTGAAGCAGGACTGCAAATACCTAGAAATTAATGTCAGCTCACAGCACTGTCTAATAATAAAAAGGCCAATTGAAACAAGATGCTTTGGGAAGATCAGAATACAAATCCACACTGTACATTTTGTTGTTGTTTTCATAAGTAGTTTCAATTCCTTTTCTTTCTTGAAGGCGCTGTGGAGGTGCTTTCAGGTAAGTATTAGACTGCTAATAATAAAGTCAGCGGTTAAAACTCACCAGCTACCCCAAAGATATATCTAAGGTTATCTGCTTGTGTGAAGATATACAGCTTCAGAAACCCAAATTTGAATGACCTTAGGGGGATGGTGGGTTGGTTGGTTGACTTCATTCTTAAATACTGGGACTTTGGATTGATTTGTTTGATATTAGGGAGAATAGCTATAGATTTTTCTAATGATAGTTCAAGTAGGACGTTAGTTTAAATCGAATGGACTGGCCAACTCGTTTTATCCTGAATCCCTAACACGGGATGAAGGCAAGTCCTTGTGGTGACCAAGCTCACACTGCTGCCCTCTGTCTGTGATGCTTAAGAAGCCCTTGTTGGACTTAGCATCCTCAGAACCCATCCGTCCCTACTACAACTAAGGAACTAATTTCATTTACAGCACTGCACAACATGCTCAAACGACAGAGAACTTCTAAAGCATCTTTCATAATTAATGACATTTTTCTTTACTACTTTATTTTTAAGGCTTCTCAAAAGAAGTACATTGTGATCCCCATTGAGTTATGTTAGATAAATTGACTCATCGCTTCAATTTCTTCAAGTTCTTGAGCTTCATTGTTACCAAGAAACTTCAGACATCACTGTTTCATTAAATATCGGTCACCATTAAGTACAAACTTCAATTAGCTATCTAAGCAAATGACTAAACTGTGAGTGGGAATGAAGAAATTTCCTAATAAAACATTGTGCACAGGTTAGGGCCTTACAGTCTCTTCAAGTTAAAAGAGAGCATCTTTTGCAGGAAGGGCTGTAGGATCTTGCATTGTTTGTCATGGGATTTCAGTAGCGCTAGCATTTAAATTCTGACAAGTACTTCAGATTCTCCCAGAATATCTTCCAGTTATCACTTTCTAGACTTTTATGTAAGGAATTGTGAACCAAAAACTTCAATTGACATTCTAATTTGGTAACTCTACAACTAAACTATATATTAAAATATATTTTTGGTCCCTATTTACTTTTAATTTTAAGTTCTATTAACTTATAATTCACATATCATATAATTCAATAGTTTCAATGTCTTTAAAAGAGTTCTTCAATTATCACCACGAGTAACTGGTTTATATACATCCCTGGTTCACTTTAGAAATATCACTATGCTTTTATTGAGGAATATTATACATAATCTCCATGGGATATATGGTAATTTGATTAAGGGTATAAACTATATGTCTGATTCTTAGCTAATTCAGGTCTGATGTTGGAAAATAATCTTTAGTAAGGTTATAGAACATATATTCTTTGAGCTCAGAATCTAGGTACTTAAATTTTTCATTTTCTTCTTTGATTCATCCAGTTCTTAGAACATTGCAACACATTTTGCAGTTGTGAAAGTCCCCACACCTACGTGTATACTTCATGCCTCATATTTACAACATTTCATTGTTCTTTCTAAGGTGGCAGATGTTGCATTTCACCAAGTTGTAGCTTCAAAGAATATTTCATTATACTTGACCACAGGTAAAAATTTAAGTAACTGTTTTACTACTGCATAAATTGAGTTTCAAAATTCCTTCCCAGGCTGTTCCATTCCTTTGCTTCTTTGAATTTCTAATTATCAGATATATTCTACCTATTTTCATGCTTCATAGAAATGCCTTGTACCAGTTCATATTCTTTCATTGCAAACAACACAACATTGCAAACAACACAACATACGCTGGTTAGCTTAAACAGAAAAGAAATGTGTTGGAAAGAAAACAATTAAATATTGCTGCTTAAGAAAAAGCATTCAAAACTCTAGAAATGGAAAACAAAAAGTTATATCTTAGTTTCTGTGTGTTGGAAACTGGGAGTGGCTTATACAAAAAGGTTCTGGCTTATTGTCCCTCATTATTTATAATCATGAACTAGTCTGGCTCAATTAGGAGAGTATCCACTTGCAAACACACTCACATGGCTTTTCACAATCCTCTGCTTCTAACTGCTATTGACTAGACATGTGACATCAGTTTACAACTGCCAGCTTGCTTCCCTCAGAGCAATAACATGAGAGAAAGAGTGTACCCAAGACAGCAGCCAATCCCTCTAACTGAATCTCAAAGGAAACCTACCATCCATCTTTCCATATTCTATTTGTTTGAGTTATTAGACACAGTCACTCTGTGTCTAAAAGCTCTACCAAAGGGATTACACAAGGGGACAAGAGTAGTAGAGCCACACCAGCTATCTCAGAGGTTTCTTAGCACACACATTCTGCATCTTATGTAATTTTCAGTAAGGCTACACAGCAGTAGGATGCAAGAAACAAGAATACAGTCAAATTATGTTTCAAAAACAGTGACTGTGGTGTCACCATTGAACACTTGCTATTATCCTCCCTGGCAATGATGCATTTCTGTAATTGTTATTCCATTTGTTGACACGTCCTTTGAAATCTGGCAATAATGAGATTAATGACCTGACCAAAAGTAACCACCAGTACTCCGTAATATCCTGTTGTTGTTGTTGCTTTTCGGTGTCATGGAGTTTACTCATAGCAGTCCTTTATAGCAGTCCTACATAGCAGTCCCATATAGAATATACTGCCCAGCCCTGCATCATTCTCACAATTATGGATGTATTTAAGCCCGTCATTGTGTCAGTCCATTTTGCTGAGAATAGTCCTCTCGTTTAGACTCTTTGTTTCTCCAAGGACTCATCCTTCTTGATAACTTGTCCAAAATATATGAGACAAAATCTCACCAAACTTGCTCCCAAGTAGGAAATTAGCTGTTTTAGTTTAAACATGTATTTCTTTATTCTTCTGATTGTCTATGGTGTTTACTCAATATTCTTTGCTAACATAATAATTCTGTAAGGCATTGTGAACCCAGAACTTCAATTGACATTCTAATTTGGTAACTCTATTGAGTAAACAATATATTAATATATATATATATATTTGGTCCTTATTTACTGTTAATTTTAAGTTCTATTGACTTATAATTCACATATCATATAATTCAATGGTTTCAATGTCATAAGAAATTGGTTTATATACATCCCTTGTTCACTTTAGAGATATCAGTATGCTTTTATTGTGGAATATTATACATAATCTCCATGGGATACATGGTAATTTGATTAAAGGTGTAAACTATATGTCTGATTCTTAGCTAATTCAGGTCTGATGTTGCAAAATAGTCTTTAGTAAGGTTACAGAACATATACTCTTTGAGCTGAGAATCTAGGTACTTAAATTCTTAAATGATAACCTATCTGTAAAATGAGTTGGTCTGAATGAATAACTGTAATCCTTTATTCAATGTTTATGTCACTATGTCCCAGTGGGTCAATTCTGGTCCATAGTTACTGTAGAGGACAGAGTAAACCTGCTCAGAGGGGTTTCTTAGTTCATAATCTTTATGCAGATCTCAAGCTCCTCTTTCTCACGGAGTGGCTGAGGGAGTCAACTGCCTATTATTTTCCAGTCATCAGCTGAGTTGTTAACTTGAGCAATCAGATCTACGTATTAGTCAACAATGTTCAGTATTTATTGGCCACATCTTGTGTGATGGTAACTGTCTAGATACAGTATAAATTAGTTAATAATGCAAACAATCATTCAACTTTCTAGCTTTTTATGTAAAAAGAGATCGAATGAGTTACACAGATCAGAGGAAATTAGGTATTTTGATGGAGAATAGCAAATATCAGTGAAGTAAAGAATATTCCTACTAGGCTTCTATATCCTATGTGCATGCTTTTATTCCAAACAAATGTCTTTAAACATATCTCTGCTCAGTAGATGTCTATAGAAAATTTCCCCCAGTAATATGCTTGTCTTAGTCTCTCTAGAACACCTTCACAATAACAGAGCAATCAAGAGTGGCTTCTGAGGCAAGCTGTTGGTCCAGTGCACTACCTGGCAGAAAAGTCAGGTCAGAAGGTTCTGGTAACGACTTTGGGGGAGCCCATAGACAGTAATCTAGATATATTTTCTCGGAAGAGCAAAGGAACATATTAGGGGGGCATTTTAAAAAATTTCCAAAAAAATGTATTTGAAAATCAATGAGAAAATGGCTCAAATTATTGTGCCCGATATTTGTTTTTCCATCACAATTATGCATCTGCTTGTGCTTCTTTAAAAATAATTTTATTGTCACGTGTCACAGATCATATAAAGACTTGTGCATTCATCACCTCAATCCATTTCAGAAGGTTTTCTTTTCATACTCGTTGTTGTTTGCACCCCGTCCCCATCCTTCCCGCCACGTCCCTGGACAATCATCAACCCAGTTACTGGTTAATGAGAATTGTATTGGAAAACCTTTCTCCATCAACCCTACGGCTTTCTCTTTCCCTGACAGACATCATTCTGCTTCCTAAACTCAACAATCAAGTGGAAAATCATTTGAATCACGTGACGATGCCCAAACTGCTGTTTGGGGTGTCTTAGAACAGTTTTATCGACATATATTTCACATATCATACAAGTCAGTAGTTCACTTCCATTAAAGAGTCATCTGATCATTTCCACAATGGATTTTAGAACGTTTACTTCTTTCTTCTGCTCATTGTCAGCAGCTCCGAGCTTCTGCAGAATCCCCTGCCCTACCCTCCAAGAAGCCATCAGTTCAGTCAATGTTTCTAGCGTTCTTCCCATCCAGGATTCCATAAAGAAGAAAACACAGAAAATAAAATACAAGGAAACAAAAGCAAAAAAAAAAAACCCAAAAACCCACACACTTGCATGAACACAGGTCTATTCACGTGCCTGGTCTGTGGTCCGAAGGAATTGACCAGCGGCTTAATCGATGTAGGGCCGCTGCAAGTGGATTGGGGCTCTATCCACAGGCTTTCACAGACCGGGCGTTCACATTTTAAGCTCTGAGATCCTCGTTTGGATTTAGATTTTATTCACAATTCGTGGATCACACAGGCTGGTGTGCTTCTTTCATGTGGGCCCAGCTGACACAGCATTCAGATGGCTGCTTTTCAAAGACAAACTGCTGTTTTGATGTGGTGTAAACTGGAGTGTCAAATTCTTCTACAAGGGTGCAAGAAATGGAAACACCACCTTTGGGAACATAACTAGATGTAAAATATGTGGAGAAACAATGACTTCACATTTTAGTATTTTTGTTTAATACAAATTTCTATGATTTTGTAGCAGTACTTTCAAAATTACCCTTTCCAAACCAAATAACCAACCAACCAGCAATATTTACTGTCAACAAGTTGATTCCAACTCATACCAACTCAGAGGTGGAGTAGATAATTTATTTAAAATGTTTTTTTTAAAAACAGAGAACTTAAATATATGCCTGATATATATTATTTTATTCATTTTTTTGTATTGTTATTGATGCTAAATTAGGGAACTGATGTTGAGGTCACAATCAAATTATAGAATTGAGACCCAAGAAAAAGCAGAGCAGTGGTTGATGTTAACAGGAAATCACTTTGGGGGTTCTTGCACTCATTTCAAGACCAAACTCTCGTTCCCCAACTTAAACAGAAACAGTTCCCCAAATTAAACTCTCATTCCTAAAAATAGATGGAAACCATGCCAATTTTTAGGGAATTCACATGTGATTCTTCCATATAACTATAATGCAAAATTGTCACATTTCATGACAATCATTTGTACTTTATATCCTTCCACAGTTCCTACCTCTGCCAGGGCAGGGAGTTATTTAATGTGGTTCTTCAAGCCATAGTCTCTAACTCTACCAAATGGCCATTCCCTGCATGGCTCTGATAACAGGTGGGAATAAGATACCGACAGGATTCATCTGTGAGCAATTGGGAACAAAATTCCTTGGAATGCCAATCTGATAAGTTTAAAATGAACCCTCTGAGAACAAGAAGAAGGATCTCATCACCAACAAGCACCAGGAATGGAGCGCATCCTTTGGACCTGAGAGCCCAGCATAGTGCACCTCCTAGTTCCAGAAGACAGCTGTGACATCAGAAGAGTGGCAGTGGAACCAGGAGCCAGAGTGTGGAACAGTGGTGGACTGCCCAACCCACAGGGAAAATAAAGCTGGGTGCTTTTGTGCAGGAGGCTGACTTGTGGAATGGGGTGCCCCTGGACACTTAATTCAGGGAGCTGGCTTTGCCGACTCATGGATTTTGCACTTCATGCCTTTGGGTTGAGGCTCCCAGCAGATTGGTAAATCCCTTTGGATATTTTTTAAAAATCTTTTTATTGGGGGCTCGTACAGCTCATCACAATCCATACAAATACAGCCATCGTGTCAAGCACATTTGTACATTTGTTGCCATCATCATTCGCAAAATGATTATTAGCAGACCTGAAAGAACTTTGTAGCCTATACTGATAAACATCTGTATCCTGAGCATTTCTTATTTGTACTACAACATGTCACCTTCCTTAATAAACATTGTACTAATGAATATTGTCTATAGGTTTTGTTCAGCTATTACAATGGATGTTAGAACCTGGAATAAAGAATACTAATTATAGGCAGCACATCTATAATTAGACAAAAATTGATTAGACGTGGCCTTATTTTAATAATTTCTCAAAAAAGCTGTGAAAAGGTATTTTATTTTTGTGCAGACATTTTGAAAAATATTAATTTATGCATTTTTAAATTGCCTTTTTTGAAACAGAAAAACGGTAACCTTTTAAAAACCATTTTATTAGGAGCTAATAATACAGATATATTATTCCATAGGTCAATCACATCCAGAAGTATGGTACATTTGCTACAACAATCAGTTTCAAAATGTTATCTTCCTTCTTGAACTCCTTAATATCAACTCCCTTTTACCCCCTCTCCACACACTGTAACCCCCAGGAAGCATTATTCTACTACTGTCTCTGTAGGTTCACAATCCTGGGTTTCATATACCAAAAAAGAAAAAAAAAATTCAAGAGGGCTACCCACAATGACAAAATACAACACAGTTAAACTCCAATGTAGGAAACACACACACACACAAAGAGAAAATATTGAAAACCAGGTCAGACCCAATGTATATCAAAGTGGGGATAAATTGACACCGTTTTAACTATTCAAGTCAGGTTTGTCATTTTGATCTCCTACAGTCATCTCTCCAATACACTGTTTGCTAACCAGCTTATTCCCATTCCTCAATTATGGAAAGGGGAAAATCACGGTAGGCTTTTATCCTCTATGGATGGCACAATGAATCTGGGGCTTTCACTGTCATCCATAGCCTTCTGCAAACCAGAATCTCAACAATTAGGCTGTGATACAACTCCCTCCTTTGGTGTTGGATTATATAATTTACAATCTTTTGAGTCTTTGATGCTGATATGCTTCTTCCATGTGGACTTAGTTGACATCTCACTTAGATGGCTGCTTGTTTGGAAACAAGCCTTTAAGACCCCAGACACTATTTAATCTGATAGCCAGAACCATCTAATTCCTTCATGCAACTTTGATATAGCACCCATGTCTTCTGTGTTCCCTTCCTGAGGCTGAATATAGAGCAGGGCTATGAAATAAGAACCCGTGAGGAAGCACATTTCTGGAGCTGGTTTGTTGTTGTATTTGTTTTGTTTCGTTATCTGCCTTTAGCTCGCTTTAGAGACCTCATTATTAATTTATGGTAGAGAGTCTTATCGGTCATCGCCCTGGAGCATAAAGATATCCAGCTTTTTCAATTATCATGTATTTTCAGTCATTTTTTAAAATCATTTTATGGGGACTCGTACAATTCTTATCATAATCCATATATACATCCATTGTGTCAAGCACAATTGTACATTTGTTGCCATCACCATTCTTAAAACATTTCTTTCTACTTGAGTCCTTGGTATCAGGTCCTCATTTTCCCCCTTCTTCCCTGCTCTCCCTCTCTCATGAGCCCTTGAAATTTATAAATTATCATTATTTTGTCACATCTTACACTGTCCAATGTCTCCCTTAACCCACTTTTCTGTTGTACATCCCACTGGGAGGAAGTTATATGTAAATCCTTATAATCGGTTCACTCTTTCTATCCCACCTTACCCCCCACCTTCCAGGTATCGCCACTCTCACCAATGGTCATGAAGGGGTCAACTTCCAGCGTCCTGGATTCCGTGTTTCCAGTCCCTATCTGTACTAATGTACATCCTCTGGTCTAGCCAGATTTGTAAGGTGAAATGGGGATTATGATAGTGGGGGGAGGAAGCATTTAAGAACTAGAGGAAAGTTGTATTTTTCATTATTGCTACACTGCACCCTGACTGGCTCATCTCCTCCCATGACCTTCTGTATGGGGATGTTCAGTTGCCTACAGATGAGCTTTGGGTCTCCACTCTGTACTCACCCTCATTTATAATTATATGATTTTTTTGTTCTTTGATGCCTAATACCTGACCCTTTCAAAACCTGTGGTCACATAGGCTTGTGTGCTTCTTCCATGTGGGCTTTGTTGCTTTTGAGCTAGATGGCCATTTGTTTATCTACAAGTTTTTAAGACCCCAGATGCTATATCTCTTGATAACCGGACACCATCAGCTTTCTTCACCACACTTGCTTATGCACACATTTGTCTTCAGCGATTGTGTTGGGAAGGTGTGAATCATGGAATGCCAATTTAATAGAACAAAGTGTTCTTGCATTAAGTACTTGAGTGGAGGCCCAATGTCCATCTATTGCCTTAATACTAAACCTATAAATATATGCACATAGATATATTTCCCCACCATCCTATATAAATATATTTACATATGTATATGCCTGTGTTTAGACCTCTATAAATACCCTTTGTCTCCTAGTTCTTTCCTCTATTTCTTTTGACTTTCCTCTTATCCCACTATCATGCTCAGCCTTCATTTGGGTTTCAGTAATTTCTCTCGGTTATATTACCCTTGCTGAATCCCTACTAGGCCTCTCACATATTCCTTGCCACTAATTTTAGATCACTTGTTGCTCCCTTGTCCCTGTGTTGGTCAACACCACCTCCTTACCCCGCCTTCCCCTCTCCCAAGTCCGCCTGGAACCATCAGTCCCTTTGCTTTCTCCTCCAGACTGTTCATCCAGCCTATCTTGTCTAGCTAGATCTGCAGAGAAAATAATATGCACCAAAAAACAAGGCATAGCAAGACAACGCAATAAAAGAAAACACAATGATGACACCAAAAAAGAAAAAAAATGACCCAGAAAATACTAAATTAATTAAAAAAAAGAAAAAGAAAAAATTTTAAAAAGAAAGAAAAACCTGTAAATAGATCAAGGTCTGATTTTTGACCTCTAGGCATGTCCTCTAGTCAAGTCTGATGGGATGTCATGCTCTGGTCTGAGTCTGTCCATTGTACTCCCTCGGGAACTCCCTGCTCTGCTTCCCCCATTGCTCTGCTGCACACCTTTAGTGTTTTGCCTCGGTGTTGCGGGGTCAGTCGGGCCAACCCGGACACTGAGACTCAAGTATTGTCCTCCGTAGGGCCATGGGTCAACAAGGGACATCGTGTCTCATAGTGGGATCAGCCATATGGTTCACTCTGTGCATTGGCTGTTCAGAGCGGGGATATTGTCCTCCAGACCTGGTGGGCCAGGATGTGCTCCACTCTCTTTTCCTCCCAATTCATTTGCTCCCATGTGCTCTGATCAGACATGTCCCTCTCCCCTAGCTGCAGCTTCAGTGCCGTCCTCCATAGTAAATTGTTCTGGGGGGAGAGGCAGGTGGAATTTTCAGTCTAAGTCCTCAGGTTACAAGTGTGTTTAAGGTAGAGTCCAGTTCACCTAGTGGAGTTTCCACATCAGATCTCTCTGGCGTGGCCTTTGAGTTGTTATGAGTCTTGAAAATCCAAGACTCAATGCCCCCAGTGCTCTGTGGCACCTGAGCTGGGACTGTAGGATGTGCCCAGAAACGGGCCAATGTGACTTATTAGGTGCATATTACCAGGGATATTCCCACCTTAGGGTCCTTAAAAGTATTTTTAGTCATGCCTTCACCCCTCATCCCTCCCCCCGACCCCCCCCACACACACACTTGGAGGTTGGCCCTGCCCCCTTTTTCCACCAACAGACATGCACTTGTGTTCTCCCAGAAGTATCTGCTCCCTTTCCGCTCTTCTGGCTTGACTTGCTCTCCAGTATCCTTCATCGCTCTGAGCGGGATGCCTGCCTGTCTGGAGGGACCTCGTCGTGACTTTGCATGGCTGCCATTAAGTGGTCAACCTCCCCTCCCCCTCCCTGGACAATCTGACCGCAGCTGGCACACGGAGCCCTCTGCCAAAGTGATGCTCAAGGGAATCCGTACGAGATTTGCTTTTATACCTCACATAGTTGAATTGCTGTTCAAAAACTGCACATTTAAAATGTGTCAAAAAGAAAACATGATGGCCGTGTTTAACCTATTTGACTGTAACATTTCCTGTAAGCTCCTTGAAGTCAGGAAAACGTATCCTCTCTCCTTTGCACACAGTGAGCACTCATTGTGCTTATTAAAGGCTGATTAAAGGGAAACCAAATGGATCCCATTTGCATGGTTCCTTTTAATCAGCATCACATAGAAGAAGGAGTTTGGGTGTGTGAAGAAATCAAAGTAGTACATTTTCTGAATGTTAATACACGTAATGGAGGGAAAGTCACATGTGTTATAAGCCTACCATGAAGTGGAGCTGCAATCTCACCATGCATCTGTTCCATCTGTCACCAATGAGCTTGATGAAAGCTGATAGCAGTCAGGGTGTGATTAGCAGGAACAATTAAATTTACTTCAGTTTTAATTACAAATCTTGGTCCTTAAACTTCTATTGGCTTGAAAGAGCCCTACTGTTCCTGTTTCTCCCCCACAAATTCGATGTGCATTTGATTATTTCTCTTTGAAATTATTAATGCATTTTATTTCGTACTTATGTCTAATTACAGACTTTACCACACATTAACTGATATGTCCACATGCCAAAATAAATATAACTGAGATGAATCAAATCTTCTTAATTCCCTTACAAATGATCTTTAGTAGTAAATGCAGCTTCTGTTAAATATCAAGAACTGCGTGGTAGTCACTTGGCTTTATTTCACTTATTCACTGATGGATATATTCATTCAACAAATACTTGAGTGGCTATAAAATGTCACTCTCTAGTATAAGTGTAGTATCAGCAATCAAAAACCACAAAAATCCTTAAGATTACAGAACATGTGGCTTAACCTACTTAACCAGAAACAGAAAGCAAAATATGAAGTGGATAATTTCATATTTTAGAAAGTTATAAGTGTTATGAAAAATAGAGCAAGGAAAGGAGAATTGAGAGTCTGAAGTAGAGTAATATTCATTTACTCCCCACTTTGAGAAAATCAAAGTTTGGTTCTCATTAATTGTACAGAAATAAGAATACAGCTAAGAACAATACCCAAACTCCAAACCCTTGACACTTATAGCAGCCTACTAGGACAGAGCAGAGCTGCCCCAGAGGTTTTCCAAGGCTGTAATTTTTATGGAACATGACTGCCTCATTTTTTCCCCACAGGATGGCTTGTGGTTTCACACCATTGACATTTTGGTTACCAACAATGTTTAACACACTGTGGCCTGCTGGACTCCAAAACTAGGAAATATTTCAACAACTGTGAGAAGTTAAATCCTTTAACTCTTAGAGTTGAAACAGGAATTTTCTTGTAAGTAGAGTCTTTTTGGATTTTAGGAGATATCCCTAATATGCATAGACTTGGTCAAAGCAATCTGTGTAACCTAGACATTAGTCAGGTTGCAAAAATGATAACCATACAGAAATATTTGCTTCCTGCTGTAAAATTCTCTGGGTCAGTGAGGGAAGATCGGTGCAGGAGTTGGATCTCTCGAAAAAAATATACCCCTCCACCACTCCGATGAGTTAGCCAGGGAACTTTCCCACAGTAGGGCTCTGCATGAACCTTTCCACCACGTTAAGGTGTGCCCGTAGGTCCAGGTAAGTGCTACTCATATTCTTCTGGTCTCAGAATTTCCATTTTCCAGTTATTGCAAAGCAGCAATATTAGATTTGTTCCCTAATCAAGCAGAAATTTCATATTTAGCAAGTATGTTCCATTACTTGTATGTTGCTAAATAAGTAATGTTCAGAAAGATTGAAACTGAAGCAAAATCAGCTGACTACAAGTGTAGAAGTTTTACTTCTTCTGAACCTCTTAGTATGAGTTTCCTCAAAACCACATGAGTTGCTACAAAACACTATATGGAGCTCTCAGCCAGTGGAAGAAGCAAAGTCTTGGAACATCCTGCCGCATGGAGGTGGCTTGAAGACATTGTACTGAGTGAAATAAGCCAATAAGAAAAGGACAAATATTTTATGATATCCCTTATATAAGAAATGATAAATGTATGGAGATAAAAGATTATCGGTGATGACCAGGCGTGGGGGGTGGGGAGAGGTAAAACTGGTAGAGGGAAAAGCATTGATTAAGCGTGGGTTGCACAATCAGGTATTGCAATTGTTGTCAATAAGTTGTATACCTGAAAAAGGTTAATTGCCAAAAGTTGCGCAAGAAATATTTTTAGAGCAATGAAAAAAAGAATTGCTGAACCTGCATATATACCCTCGAGAACCTCCTGGGATTTAGTCACTAGGTTTGGAGGATAGGGTCATGTTTCCTGTGACATCCTGATTAATTGGCTTAATACTATGCTGAGTGCTTCTGCTCTTCCTCTAGTTCATTGTGTAATGTCTGTGAGCTTCAAAAACTGCAAACATCCATCCACGGAGCAACAATTGGTCTCAATTGACCCGGAACAACAGAAGTAGAGCGAGAGTCAGGGAAAGGAGGAGGTTATGGAATGTGGGCCATCCATCATCCATTAACTACTTCAACGTGAGAACAGAATTACTGACTGGTGCCATCACCATGACCAAATATCTTACCATACATCTTGATCAAACAACCAGTAGAAGAACTCTGATCAAAAGGGGAACAAGTCAGAGCATAATTTCAGATTTTTATGGACCCTAATTTTTTTCTGGCACCATATCAGCTGAATGAACACCTGAAACAGCTCCCCTGCAATCATCTTTGAACCTAAGACCAAAAATATACTTGGAAGCCTTCAGACTGAAAAACAACTCAACTTAACTAGAAAAGCCTTGCTTTGAGCACCATGCTTTTCAAAAAAAAACTACCCATAGGAGACCAAAGTGGCCACAGCAACTCAAAAGACTAGTTAGAGCCTTGATGGGCAGTGAGTTCATTTTAATAAGGTAGAATAATAAAGAGATTACACAATTCAAACAATGTGATCAGGATCACTGAAATGTAACTATACAAACTGTAAAATTGGCATATAGTTTGCTGTGTATATCTTTAACAACAACAAATGAATAGTAAACTTAAAAAAAAAAGCGTGTGAACTGTACCCTACCCTACTTTTTCTCTAGTATTGTTATGTCCATGGTTCTATCCAGCTAGCAGAGTTCAATACGCAACCAAAGGAAGGAAAGAATACCATTTGTGCCCAGGCCAATAAATGTGGTTAAGTCTTTATTATCATGGTGAAGATAATTTTCACGGTACATTCATTTACGTTTTCAATCGCTTGGCTGGCAGCTGGAATTGGAAGTTTTGTTTTGTTTTAAGCTGGGGACATAGTTGTATGATTACATGCAACAAAAGCAGTCATATCAAGATCTCTGGCCAACAACCCCTGCATAACTAATACGTAATAAAGATTGTAGGGCAGCCGAGTTACTCTCATGGGAAAGAAAAGGACTTGCCCTGACTTCTCTTGTTACCATAGCTAATCTCTCATGATTCATGCTTGAAGAGCAGACATTCGGTGCCATCTCAACTTCGATTCAAAGCATGTTTCTATACCTAGAAAATCTTTCCAGGAAAGCCATTTGTATACTGTTTTATTTATGCTCTCAATATGAGAAAGAAAAATGAAAGGGGAAAAGATTTACATTTCATGGATAAGAAATATTAAAGTCACATAAAATGGAAAAGGTAGTTTCTGCCATAAAAATTAAATTCTATGATTCCCCTAACAAGGTAGGTCGTTAAGGAAAACACCAGACTAGAACATTTCTGCCAAAGTGGATCCACGGGACAAAGTCAGAACGGTGTCAGGTGCTCTACCAACTCCAGCTAGATGCCTCTCCAGGATTCAAACTGGAGTAACGAGGTCCACAGAAAAAAGCCACATGCATTTTGATATTGCTTTTTAATACCAATTAGGCTCCTGGCTCCACACACTGGCATCCTTTTTGTTACTCAAGCTCAGTGCCATTCCCAAGCCCACGCTTTTCCCACACTTGCCTCTGACCATCTCTGCAGGTGGCTTCCATCCTCAACCAGCTGGGACTGGCTCCTGTGAAAAACAGCCCTCTCTCTGTTCTGGTGCATACCTCAATCAACTGCCCACCCAGTTGTTCACAGCAGCTCAGGCTTCAAACCCTCCTCCCCGTAGCTCCCCCAGCCTGCCTTCAGAGACTCTCCAGCTAAGAAAACCCTTTGTGAGGAAACACTGCTTTAAACTCCTGCAGTCAGACCCACCTGTATGCTAACCTAGGGCAAGTCCAAGAACATTGGTGACATAGATGTGTTCCCATCCATTCCAGGGGATAACAATGTCCTTCCCATCATGCTCTCGGAGAGCTGTCAGATAGCTACCTTTAAATCTTCACATAAGTATTTAGGCAAGAGCCACTGGTAGTTTAGCATGTGCCTTCCTTCCTACAATCCAAGTCTACTTTCCAGGTATATCACTAGGGCTGAGAGAACAGGCTCAATGGGAATTTGAGTAACTAACCTCCAAACGCAAATATTTTTAGAAATACTAAATAAGATCATATAGATTAGAAAGCTTAGAATACACAACATGTAAGAAAGTCTCTGTTACAAAATTTTAAAATCATTTTATTGGGGGTTTGAACAACTCATCACAATCCATGCATCCGTCCATTGTATCCCGCACATTTGTACATTTGTTGCCCTCATCATTTTCAAAGCTTTTACATTCTACTTGAGATCTTGGTATCAGCTTCTCATGTTTCCCCTCGCTCCCTGATGAACCCTTGGTAATTTCTGAATTATTTTTGTTAATGTCTTACACTAACCAGTCTCGCTTCTCCCACTTTTCTATTGTCCATCCCCCTGGCAGGGGGTTGTAGTGAGATCATTTTCATCAGTTTCCCCTATCTTCCCCCACTTTCTCCTTACCCTTCTGGTATGGCTACTATCACTACTGGTCCTGAGGGGTTTATCTGTCCTGGTTTCCCTGTGTTTTCAGTTTTTATATGTACTCATGTACATGCTCTGGTCTACCCAGATTTGTAAGTCATGATAGTGGGGGCTGGGATCATGATAGTGGGGGCAAGGGGTGGGGAAGCATTAAAGAAATACAGGAAAGTTGTATGTTTCATCAGTGCTATACTACACTCTGGCTGGCTCATCTCCTCCCCAAGACCCTTCTGTAAGGAAATGTCCAGTTACCTACAGATCGGCTGTAGGTCTCCCTCCATACTCCCCCTCATTCACAATGATATGATTTTTTTTGTTTTGGGTCTTTGATGCCTAATACTTGATCTTATCAACACCTTGTGATCACACAGGCTGGGGTGCTTTTTCCATGTGTGCGTTGTTGCTTCTCAACTAGATGGTCGCTTGTTTATCTTCAAGCCTTTAAGACCCCCCAGATGCTATATCTTTTGGTAGTCGGGCACCATAAGCTGTCTTCACCACATTTGCTTATGCACCTGCTTTGTCCTCAGCAATAGTGTCAGGAAAATGAGCATCATGGAATGACAGTTTAATAGAACAAAGTGTTCTTGTGTTGAGGGAGTAATTGAGTAGAGGCCCAATGTCCATCTGCTACCTTAATACCAAACCTATAAATATATGTGCATAGATCTATTTCCCCATCAAATATAAATATATTTACATATGTACATGCCTGTATTTAGACCTCTATAGATACCCATTGCCTCCTAGTTCTTTCCTCTATTTCCTTTTACTTTCCTCTTGTCCTACTATCATGTTCACCCTTCATTTGGGTTTGAGTAATTCCTCTCGGTTACATTGCCCTTGATCAAGCTTACCAGGCCTCCTTCACCCATCTCACCATCGATTTTAGGTCACTTGTCGTTCCCTTGTCCTTGGGTTTGTTAACACCTACTTCCTTTCCCTTCCTCCCCCTCTCCCATGTCCCCCGGGAACCGTCGGTCTGTTGTTTTATCCTCCAGATTGTTTATCCCACCTATCTTATCTAGATGGACCTGCAGAAATAATAATATGCACAGAAACAAAACAGAGAAAAACAAACCAACAAAAGAAAACAAAACAACAACAAAAAACATAGGCAAAAACGAAAGCATGTAAATAGTTCAAGGTCTGTTTGTTGACCTTTAGCAGTGTTTTCTGGTCGAGTCTGATTGGGTGCAACTCCCTGGCCCCAAAGTCTACTTTTGGTATTCCCTGGGGACTTTTTTGCTCTGTTCCCCTTGCTGTCCTGTTGCACACCCTTAGTGTTTCGCCTAGGTGTGGTAGGATCAGATCGGGCACAATTCTCACACTGTCTCTCCATTGTTGCCCCCCATATCACTGTGGGTCAGTGAGGGATGTTGTGTCTCATAGTGGGGCTGGCCCTATGGTCTTCTCTGTGCATAGGCTGCTCTGAGCTGGAATATCATCCTCAGGGCTTGGTGGGCCAGGATATGCTCCACTCTCTCTTCCTTCACCTTCATTTGGTCCTGTGTGCTCTGATTAGACATGCCCCTCTCCCTGAGCTGTAGCTTTTCAGTGCTGTCCTCTGAAGTGAATTATTCTGGGGGGTGGAAGGGTTGTCCACATAGTTGTGATTAAGGCCAGTCCCTCAGATATGCTTCATGCCAGTATGTTGCATTCACGTCTGGAAGCACCGGGTTAAAGTCTGATCCTCCTTTCCCTGTGTTGATATAAACAACACCTTCCCCTTTGGTGGGTTAAGTGAACTTTACATTAAAGTCAGAAAAATCATTTTTACGCCAAAAATTGAAGCAATAAATGTGAAATGATAGTAAATTAGATTAATTTGAAAGAGCCCATTACTCTATTCAAAATTAACCCAAAGCTTTATGGCTGGGGTATGGAAAAATTAGATTCCCTGACAGTCCTTTTTCTCCTTAAAACTTCCATTTGATTCACTCCAGGTTGACCTTAACTAAAACTCAGTACTCTTAATGTCTTAATTATCTTCTCTGTATGATCACACACTAACAACTTTCTATTCCCCAAAAATTGACCTTGTATTCTCCACTTTTAAGAATGTGTAACTATTCTAAGTTCTACTACCACTGACCTCATTTCCAATTATCCTGCTTGAAACATTTTCAACTCAGATACTGATTTACTCACCTCTTCACCTCATTCAAGTCCATCATTAGATGTCATTTAATTTAAAAGGCCTTCCTTAAATACTGTCTTTAAACTCGCTTTCATTCACTACTCACTCTCTCGGTACCTTCACCCACTGCTTTGCTTTGTGTGTTTTATAATATTATATCCTTATTCAGTGATTGTTTGCTATCTGCCTCCCCCATTGAAATGCAAACTCCATGATATCAGGGACTTATTCAGTGCTATATTTCCATCACTTAAAACACTGACAAGTACATATAGACATAAATAAACATTTTCAGAATAAAGTAAAATAGAGACAATCAACATTGATGATAAAATGATACTAAGAGGCACTAAAAGGTTTCCAGAATTAAAAGTTTAGGTTAATTTTTCAGAGATGAAGTAAAGGATAGAGCCACAAAAAAGGCAAAAATATATATTCTTTAAAAGACTCATGAATATTACCCATTACTTATATAAATGGTAGATGATGAAAGGTAATTATTGACATATGTTATGTTTGACATATCAATTAGGATACTACTGCAACATGAAACCATTTCAATATGCAAATAATTTTATTACTGTTTATAACTGTCACCCATACTGCACATGTCTTTTTATCTCCTCTTTCTCATTTAACTAGTTATTTGACCTTGGTCTTGACATCTCTTTTGTTGTTTGTTTTAGTGTTGTTTATGAGTGAAAGTAAAGTGTTTAGTCGTACATTCTCACAGGCAAGAATGCGCCATCTGTGGAAAGCGTGGAGAGATTCGGAAAGTGTCGGTGGTGGTGGTAGAACCAAAAAGCAGAAACTGGATGAGGCTGTGCTTTCATGTACGTACGTGCACCCCCTCTCTGACTGGTCCCCTCCCACCTCCACTTGAAAAGCATGGTTTGGACACATTAAGTGGATAAGCTTAAGTGTCTGTGTGATTTACAATATAACTGTTGACTAAATATTTTATTTCAATTTTGCTAAACTGATACATATTTGTACAACTCACGGTAATCTCTGAATTTTCATGGAACACCAATTTTATATCTGTCTGAGCCACTAAGCAATTAATAGTCTGCGTTCTGAAAGGAAAAAAAAACATGTCCAATCTGAAAGACACATTGAGATCTCATTAGTTAATGTCATGTAATTATTTTCAATGATTTATTATTACCATTCCCTGTAAAAGGATTAATTCCCCCAATTCCATATGACTTTCTAATACCTGTATGGAATAAGAGTCCCTAGCTATTAAAGGATTAAATTGTATGTCCCAAAAATATATATTAAACCCTAGCTCCTGTACTAGGAGCTCTGGTGGAGTAGTGGGTTAGGATATTGAGCGGCTAACTTCAAGGTCAGCAGTTCAACACTACCAGCCACTCCTCAGGAGAAGGATGAGATTGTTTGCTTCCGTAAAGACTTACAAACTTTGCCTGGCCAGAGCCATGGTCTTTTCAGTCGCTTATATACTTGTAAAAGTTGAACAGTGAATAAAGAAGATCGAAGATTAATGCATTTGAATTGCTGCTAAAAGGACAAACCTATCTCTCTTGGAAGAAGGACAGCAGAGTGCTCATTAGAAGCAAAGATGGCAAGGCTTAGTCTTAGATACTTTGGCCATTTTGTCACGAGAGCTCAGTCCCTGGAGGGACATCATGTTTGGTTAAGTAGAGCAGCCACGAAGAGGAGGAAAGCCCTCAAGGAGATGGTTTGACACCATGGCTTCAATAACAGGATCAAGTACAGGAATATGTGTGAGGATGGAGCCGACCCAGGCAGTGGTTCATTCTGTGGTATGTAAGGTCTCTATGGCTCTGAACAGACTGAATAACACCTCCCCCTATCCTATGGGGTTGCCTTGGATTGGCATCAACTTGATGGCAAGGAGTTTGGTTTGGGAGGTTTTATTTGTTTAGTTATCTTGTTTTTGGTAAAAGTAGCTTTGTAACATTTTCTGGAACTGGGAAGAAGTCAAGGGGCCCTGTGTCTGAGGGACTAGGGATCAGAGAGACATGCCTGCTGGCATAGATGAAAAGAGGTGTCGCTGCAGACCAAAGACGTCATACTTAATGTCTTCAGATCCCGACCTGTGGCAACTTCTCTAGTAGCCCCATCATTGAGAGTATTGCTTGAGTTCTGTGTGGCCATTGCAGCAGATGATCAATTACCAAATGCAGCAGAGTCCTAGAGTTCTGTGGGGGTAAGGGCTGCTGTCCGAATAGGGTAAAGGAAGCTGGAGGGTGGAAGCATGAATGGCCTCTGCCTCATGAAAGTCTTCCTTGGGCAGAACCAGAGTTGAATTCCCCTGTCCCCTGGAGTAGCTGGAAAGGGTCAGACGTGATTTCCACACTACCATGTTCTCCCTGCTAACCAGGAAGTCAACAGCTTAAGCTCACAGGCTGTTTTTCAGGAGAACAATGTAGTGATCTTCTTTGGGGGGCATTCTATATTGTCCTACCGGTTTTTGTGAATCAGAATTGATTCACAACTTGCAGAACTGTAAGACAATATATTTCTCTATTTAAAGCCTCCACTTTACTGTGCTTTCATACGAAAGCCCCAAGGAACTAAGACAACAGTTTCTCATACTTTGGACTTAGACATTTGTCATGATTCAGTCAATGAAAGGTGGGTATATATATTAAGGTGGCCAGATTTTAACATTGGTAAAGTGGGACACCATTGATAAAACTCATATCCTGGCAAAATAGCCACACTGCAGCCAAAAATCATATACCCTAGCTTGTTGTACATTCTTTCCAAAAATCGGGACTTTTTTAAAAAGCCGCGGGACACAGGAAAAATTGCTGAAAATCAGAACTGTCCCATCAAAAGCGGGGCATGCACCACATCCAAGCAAAAATTTTAAAATGTAAGTTTCTGCTAGTTCTACTGATCTATCACTGTTTCAAGAAGCTAAAGTCCACTAGAACTACTTCCTTAATCTGAGACCCTGAATAAAACGACCAGGTAACAGAAATATGCCTGCCCCAGAAAGTAATGTACATAGAAATAAATTTTTATTGGTAAACCAAGGAGATTCAGAGATTTCTTAAAACTACAGCAAAACTGACTATTACATCATAGAAATTGTTTTAAAGATAAGAATTAAAGCCAATGCTCTTTGTGCAATATTAAATAGTCATGCTCTATATATCTTTTTCTACAGCATACAATACTACTTTGAATCAACATCCAAGAATACCTGTATTTCCATTTGCTTTGAGAATAGGTTGGAAAACTACAATTATAATAACAACTAGCATTTTATACTGCCCACTACGGAGAAGTATGATGCTGGGTATTCTTTTGTTTTACGTGTTAATACACATTAATTTACCCACTTTTAATGTAGAGGTCAGATGTCCTCATTTAGGGTGACAACTCTCTTCTTCAGTTCTGGAAGAAGGTCATTGATCTCTTTAAAGATATATGGATCTGGTTTCCTTGGATCAAAGGACTATAAATAATAAAATCCAAATCCAAAAGGGGAATCCTATGAGAGCTAAAATTGCTGTGGTAGGCTGGTTTAACTAGAGAAACAAATCCAGTGACACTCATTTATGAGGGGGTACCCAAAATAAAACCGATTTTTTTTCAAAGTTAAGTTGTTGATTTTTTAACAAAACAACCTTATCACCTTCAAAGTCAACTCCATTACGCTTAATGAATTTGTCAAATCTGTGATTCCATTCTTGGAAACATTGTTCAGACACATCTGTTTGGTTAGCTGACAGCTCCTGCCTTGTTTTTGTCTTCAGCTCTTCCATGTCAGCAAATCACTGTCCTTTCTTGTCCCTCTGCATTCACAGAAACAACAAGAAGTTGCACAGAGCGAGAACAAGTGAGTAAGGTACATGGGGTAAAGAGAGGCATGCTGTTGTTTTTTCTGCCAAATCCTGATGTACTGAGATGGTTGTGTGAGCAGGTGCACTGTCGTGGTGGCAAAACCAATCCCAATGTGCCACAAACCAGGCCTTTTTTTTGTTACATACCATTACACATTTTTTTTCAGGACTTCTAAATAAAAAACTTGACTAACAATCTGACCTGGTGGAACAAATTCCAAATGCACTATAAGTTGACATTTTCCTCTGTTCAGAATGTTGATGGATATCCAGAATGAAGTTTGCCATCAGTTGAAATTTCACCTTTTTTGAAAAGAGAAAACTTCTTGTACACTTGAGTTTTTCCCAAAACACAATCCTTGTAAGCTATGTTCAACAACACAACCGTTTCTGTGGAATTTTTCCTGAGCAAAAAATAAAATTTTACAGCCACCATGCTGTTCACTTAAATTGGCCATCCCAAAAAATGAGGTTTGAGTGAAACTACTTTGTTTTTAATCATTTTTGGGGGGTTCGTACAATTCTTATCACAGTCCATACATATATCAATTGTATCAAGCACATTTATACATTTGTTGCCATCATCATTCTCAAAACATTTGCTTTTGACTTGAGCCCTTGATATCAAATCCTCATTTTTCCTGCTCCCTCCTCATTACCCCTTCCCTCATGAACCCTTGATAACTTATAAATTATTAGAATTTTATCCCATCTTACACTGTCCAAAGTCTAACTTTACCCACTTTTCTCTTGTCCATCCCCCAGGGAGGAGGTTATACGTAGATCCTTCTAATCGGTTCCCCCTTTCTACCCAACCTTCCCTCCAACCTCCAGGTATCGCCACTCTCACTACAGGTCCTGAAGGGATTATCTGTTCTGGATTCCCAATTGCCCTGTGTTTCAAGTTCCTACTGTACCAATGTGCATCCTCTGGTCTGGCCAGATTTGAAAAGTATAATTAGGCTAATGATAGGGGAGGAAGCTTTATGAACTAGATGAAAGTTATAAATTTCATCGTTGCTACCCTGCACCCTGACTGGTTCGCCTTCTCCCCACGACCCTTCAGTAAGGGGTGTCCAGTTGCATTGAGATGGGCTTTGGGTCTCCACTCTTCACTCACCTTCATTTAAAATTATATGATTTTTTTGTTCTTTGATACCTGATCCCTTTAACACCTGTGGTCACACAGGCTGGTGTGCTTCTTCCATATGGGTTTTATTGCTTCTGAGCTAGATAGCCGCTTATTTATCTTTCAAGCTTTTGACCCCAGATGCTATATCTTTTGATAGCCAGGCACCATCAGTTTTCTTCACCACATTTGCTTATGCACACATTTGTCTTCAGTCATTGTGTTGGGAAGGTATGAATCGTGGGATGCCAATTTAATAGAACAAAGTGTTCTTGCATTGAGTAAGTACTTGAGTGGAGGTCCAATGTCCATCTGTTGCCTTAATATTAAACCTATAAATATATGCACATAGACCTAATTTCCCCACCATCCTATATAAATATATTTACATATGTACATGCCTTTATTTAGACCTCTATAAATCCCCTTTGTCTCCTAGTTCTTTCCTCTATTTCCTTTGACTTTTCTTTTGTCCCACTATCATGCTCAGCCTTCATTTGGATTTTAGTAATTTCTCTGTTACATTGCCCTTGCTGAATCCCTACCAAGCCTCTGACACCCTCCTTGCCACTAATTTTAGATCACTTGTTGCTCCCTTGTCCCTGTGTTGGCCAACACCACTTCCTTTCCCCCACCTCTCCCTCTCCCCTGTCCCTCCTAGAACCATCACTCCCTTTGTTTTCTCCTCCAGATTGTTCATCCAGCCTATTTTATCTAGCTAGATCTGCAGAGATAATAATATGCACCAAAAAATAAGGATTGCTGGCTCGTATGGCATAGCAAGACAAATCAACAGAAGAGAACACAACGATGACAACAAAAAAGAAAACCAATGACCCAAAAAAGAATAAATTAATTTTTTTAAAAAAGAAAGAAAAACCTGCAAATAGATCAAGGTCTGATTTTTCACCTCTAAGCATGTCTTCCAGTCAAGTCTGATGGGGTGCCATGATCTGGCCCCAAAGTCTATCCTTTGCACTCCTTTGGGAGCTCCCTGCTCTGCTCCCCCCATTGCTCTGCCTCATGCTTTTAGTGGTTTGCCTAGGTGTCATTGGGTCAGACGTGGCCAATTCAGACACTGAGTCTCCAGTGTTGTCCCCCGGAGGGCCATGGGTCAACAAGGGATGTCTTGTCACATAGTGGGATCAGTCATATGGTCCACTCTGTGCATTGTCTGTTCAGAGTGGGGATATCTTCCTCCAGTCCTGGTGTGCCAGTAATGTGCTCCATTCTCTCTTCCTCTCTATTCATTTGCTCCCGTGTGCTCTAATCAGACATGTCCCTCTCCCCTAGCTGCAGCTTCAGTGCCATCCTCTAAAGTAAATGCTTCTGGGGCAATGGGGCATTTGTCCACAGAGCTGGTATGGGGGCCAAGCCCTTAGGCCCCTCCACTGGCTCCCCACTCCATCCTGGCATGCTGCATTTGCATTCCTGAACACTGGATTAAGTCTGGCCCCTCTTTCCCTGTGGAGACAAAAACAATGCCCTCTTCTTGGGTGGGTCAGTGACCTATTCCCCCACCACAAATCTCTCTCTCTCTTTTTTTCCCTTTTCTCCCCACATCCTTTAGTTGGCTACCATATGTACCACTGGATTTGGTGTGGCCCCTACCACACTACCAGGACCTCACCCCTGGAGTATTTGTATACAGTAGCTTTTTCCCTGATCCTCTTTTGCATTTTTCTTTTCTTTTTTTTTTTATAAACTTACCTCAGAGGACTCATGATATACTTGTCCTTTTGTGCTTGGCTTACTTCACTTAGCATAATTTCCTCCAGTTCTTCCCATGCGGTGATGTGCTTCATGTGTTCATTACTGCTTTTTAGTGATGCATAGTACTCCATTGTATGTATGTACCACAGTTTTTTAATCCATTCATCTGTTGATGGAAATTTGGGTTGTTCCCAACTCCTTGCAATTGTGAACTGTGCCACAATGAATATTGGAGCACAGATGTCTGGCTGTGGTTTGTTTCTTGCCTCTTCTTGGTATTTGCCAAGTAGGGGGATTGCTGGCTTGTATGGTAGATCAATTTCCATCTGTTTTAAAAATCACCAAATTGATTTCCATAATGGCTGCACATACCTACACTTCCACCAGCAGTGGATGAGAGTTCCTATCTCACCACAGCCCCTCCAACACTTGTTGCTTTCTTATTTTTTAATTGGGCTATTTTTGAGGGTGTTAGATGGTATCTAATAGTTGTTTTAATTTGCATTTCTCTTATGTCTAATGATCGGGAACATTTTCTCATATGTTTATTGGCCATTCGGATTTCAGACTCTGTGAAATTTCTGTTAATGTCCTTTGCCCACCTCTTCAGTGGGCAGTTAGTTTTCCTCTTATTGTAAGCTTGCAAAATATGTAGTAATAAGGCCTTTGTCTGATGTGCCATTGCTAAAGATGTTCTTCCAGTCGGAGGGCTCTCTTATTACTCTCTTGGTGAATTTTTTTGATGTACACAGGTGACTTATCTTCAGTATATTTCACTTGTCTATTTGAGTCTCCTCTTTATTTGTATCCTTCCCTATTTCTGATAGCCTATGTATTCCCTGTGCCAAGGTTCCCAGGTTTGTCTCAATTCTCTCATTAATGGCCCTAATTGTTTGGGGTTTGTATTTCAAGGTCTGTGATCCACCTTAGAGTTTATTCTTATGTATGGAGTGAGATAAGGATTTTGCTTCATTTTTATCCATGTTTTCCAGCGCCATTTATTGAAGAGGGCGTCTGTTTCCCATTTGATATTTTTTGGGCCAAGGAGAGTGTAACTACTTTTACAAAAATATTCACTGTGACCTGAGAGAATCTTCCCAGGTGATGCCATTGGGTGCACGGACTCAGAGTGAGTTGCTTGATACTCACCTAATAGGAAAAAAATGCATCCAACGAAATCTTCGCTCTGCCTAGTGAAATTTCTTTTTTGGGGGTGGTAGGGTGTACTCCCCCGTAAGTATAAGAAAGAACTTTATAACAAGTAGTAGTTAGGTATCAGTAAAACTACCCAGACCATCCAAATCAAGTTTATAAGTCAAACTATTCCGTAAGTCCATCTTCAGACTCACCCAGCCACATGCGATGATGCAAAATGTAGGAAGAGCACAGGCTGGTGGGTGAAAAGTCTTGTGGATCCAATGGTGGTGGAAGCTTCATAGGGCTTTGGCAGTTTTCAGAATAGCTCACCAGCAGGAAGACAAAGGCAGAGGATACTCCTAGGACCCTCCTTATGAGAAAGCCACACCCTAAGGAGTCACCATCAGGCTATGATCTGATTGACAGGCTAAACTCCACCCCTACATTTTATATATCTTCAAGTTGACATGAAGTTATGTAACTACCACAATTGTGAACACCCAGTTTGCAGAAAGCTATGGTTGAAAGTGGAAACCCAAAGTCTATTGGCAGGGTCACCACACGGATTAAGCCTCTGGTGAATTCCCTCTGACCTTAGTCTAGGGATGTGAATAGTTTTGTTATCAGACAGAATTGTAAAGTTGATTGTGCCAGATGTAGCTAGGTTAAAAGGTAATAGCTTGTCATTTGATCTCCTTTTGACCTATTTTAAAGTCATTTCCGTTTTTACGAATGTGAAGGGGAAATACACATGAATTGAGGCTCTGGTGAATCCCTTCTGAGCATACACCAGGAATGTGAACAGCTTTGTACTTGCTATTATGCAGAGTGCATTGGAAAGTTGATTATTGCAGTTGCACATAGGTTAAAATTTAACAATTTATCATTTGACCTTATTTTTAGTCTACTTTGAAATTTTTCTACTTTTTATATTTTTTAAATCATTTGATTAGGGGCTCATACAACTCTTATCACAATCCACACATACATCAACTGTGTAAAGCACATCTATACATTCGTGCCCTCGTCATTCTCAAAACATTTGCTCTCCACTTAAGCCCCTGGCATCAGCTCCTCATTTTTTCCCCTTCCTCTCCATTCCCTCCTCCCTCATGAACACTTGATAATTTATAAATTATGATTTTGGCATATCTTACACTGTCCGACGTCTTCCTTCACCCACTTTTCTGTTGTCCATCCCCTAGGGAGGAGTTTATATGTAAATCCTTGTAATCAGTTCCCCCATTTCACCCCACGCCCCTCCACCCTCCAGGTATCGCCACTCTAACAACTGAAGGGATCATCTGTCCTGGATTCCCTGTGTTTCCAGCTCTTAACTGTATCAGTGAACATCCTCTGGTCTAGCCAGATTTAATTTGTTCTACTTTTCAATCCTTTTGTCTTTGAGGTTTTTCACTGTTTTATTTAGTTATTGATTTTTTTCCTTATTTTGGGTGTATTTTTTAATATGAAATCCAGTATAATAAATCTGTAGTGATAATAACGAACAATAGTTTCTTCGTGGCATGGCAAGGGATGTTGAGATAGTTAAGGTTTATTGTGCCAACCTGGCCAATAAACACATGAGGGATTAACTGGAGGGCAGAGAGATAAATTGCTCAGTTAGCCTTGCCTTTCTTGTTCTTGGGTCTCTTGCTTTGTGATAGTAAGACCAGGGTGCAGCTGCCTTAACCAGTTCCCTGCTTCAGCTGGCAAGGCTCACTTCCTGTAAGACATCCCTGAGGAGAAGCCACATGGACCTACCCTGATGTGGCCCTGGGTGCTGGAGCAGCCATGTGGAGACCCTGCCAGTGCCGAGATGCTTACATGCTCACTGACTCGAATTTCCTCCTGCAATCGGTATCATTGCATGTCCTTTGTGAAATTTGGGGGGGGAGGTACTTGTAGATTGGTGTTGGATATATGGACTAATGTTGAATTTATGGGCTTGGACAGCACTGGGTTTGGATGCTTTCTTAATGTACACTTACCCTTTATATAAAACTCTCTCTTATACATGAGTTTCTGTGGATTTGTTTCTCTAGTTTACCCAGACTAACACAGATGGAGAAAAGGGGCACTAATAACAATGATAAAAGGAAAAAGTGTTCTAATAAATGATTATGGTGATGATTGTACAACTCTTTTTAATTGAACAATTGAATTGTATGATATGTGAATTATATGCCCCAAAAGCTAATTTTAAAAAGGAAAACAACGAGGATTATAGACACAGGGCACAAATTTCAATAATACTCATTCACTATAATAGAAGAATATCTGCAATTCTAAGATATGTCATGAAAAGATAAGAAAATATGAATGATAATCTTAAATTGCTTATTATTGGGTTACCTCATAAGCAAGAAGTTTGAACCAAAGTTCAATGACTTCCAAATTTATTACCTTGGAATAGTAGTCTTCCTCCTCGTGCCTCACTAGAGCATTGCAGTGTTAAGACCAAAGGAGTCATTCAGTTCTTTAATCAGCAGTGTAGTTAAGGTAAATCCTGGTTCACCTATGGGTTTTCCAACTCAGATCCTTCTAAATGGCCTATGCAGTATTCTGTATACCTTGAAAACACAAAATCTAAAAATCCAGATAGCCCATAGTATGGAGCCTGAAAAGAAATGGTGAAGAATACATGACTGACCATCTAATACAAGACAGAATATCTCCTTCGAGGGTCTGTAAAGCAGTGTCAAACATCAAGTCCACCAATTCTTCTGCAGCCCTCTGTATTCATTGTCCAAAGTTCACATGGATGGAAAATAACTGAAAATACCAGTGCTTGTTTAAGGTACATCTTTTTCCTCAAAATTATGTCCTTGATTTTTAACATTTTAAAAAATCATTTTATTGGGGGCTTGTACAATTCTTATCACAATCCATACATACATCCGTTGTGTCAAGTACATTTGTACATTTGTTGCCCGCATCATTTTCAAAACATCTGCTTTTTACTTGAGTCCTTAGTATCAGCTCCTCATTTTCCCCCTTGTCCTCCTCCCCCACCATCGCACCTCTGCTCATAAGTCCTTGATACTTTATAAATTATTATTATTTTCTCATATATTACACTGTACGATGTCTCCCTTCACCCATTTTTCTGTTGTCCATCCCACAGAGAGGGGGTAATATGTAAATCCTTGTAATCGGTTCCCCGCCCTACCTCCACCCTCCCCGTATCACCACTCTCAACACTGGTCCTGAAGGGACATGGGTCCTGGACTCTACAGGCTTTTCTTTTTTTGGTAATTGGTTTTTTTTGTTGTTGTTTGTTTTGTATTCTTTTGTTGCTTTGTTTACTCTGTCTTGTTATATTTCCGAGAGGAATTACAGAAACCCAAAGGAAGGCTGAGCATGATAGTGGGACTAGAAAAAAGTAAAAGGAAATAGAGGAAAGTATTGTGACGCAAAGGGCATTTATAGAGGTCTATATGCAGGTATGTACATATGTAAATATAGTTATATATGATGATGGGGAAATAGATCTATGTGCATATATTTACAGGTTTAGTATTAAGGTGGCAGATGGACATTAAGCCTCCACTCAAGTACTCCCTCAACACAAGAACACTTTGTTCTATTAAACTGGCATTCCATTATGCTCACCTTCCTAACAATCACTAAAGACAAATGTGTGCATAAGCAAATGTGGTCAAGAAATCTGATGGTGCCTGGCTATAAAAAGATATAGTGTCTGGAGTCTTTTTTTTTTAACATTTTATTAGGGGCTCATACAACTCTTATCACAATCCATACACATACATACATCAATTGTATAAAGCACATCCGTACATTGTTTGCCCTAATCATTTTCAAGCATTTGCTCTCCACTTAAGCCCTTTGCATCAGGTCCTCTTTTTTTCCCCCTCCCTCCCCGCTCCCCGCTCCCTCATGAGCCCTTGATAATTTATAGATTGTTATTTTGTCATATCTTGCCCTATTCAGAGTCTCCCTTCCCCATATTCTCTGCAGTCTGTCTCCCAGGGAGGAGGTCACATGTGGATCCTTGTAATTGGTTCCCCCTTTCCAACCAACTCACCCTCTACTCTCCCAGTATCGCCCCTCACACCTCTGGTCCTGAAGGTATCATCCACCCTGGATTCCCTGTGACTCCAGCTCCCATATGCACCAGTGTACAATCTCTGCCCTATCCAGTCCTGCAAGGTAGAATTCGGATCATGGTAGTTGAGGGGAAGAAGCATCCAGGATCTGGGAGAAAGCTGTGTTCTTCATCGGTACATCGCACCCTGACTGACCCATCTCTTCTCCTAAACCCCTCCGTGAGGGGATCTCCAGTGGTTGACAAATGGGCCTTGGGTCTCCACTCTGCACTCCCCCCTTCATTCACTATGGTATATATATATATATATATATATATATATATATATATATATATATATATATATATATATATATATATATATATATATATTTGCATGATGCCTTATACCTGGTCCCTTTAGCACCTCGTGATCGCACAAGCTGGTGTGCTTCTTCCATGTGGGCTTTGCCGCTTCTGAGAGAACAAAAAAATCATATCATTAGCTGCATACCTCCATGATATGGCTGAAGACAAACGGGTGCATAAGCAAATGTGGCAAGGAAAGCTGATGGTGCCCGACTATCAAAAGAGATAGTGTCTGGGGTCTTAAAGGCTTGAAGGTATCTGGAGTCTTAAAGGCTTGAAGGTAAACAAGTAGTCAGCTAGCTGAGAAGCAGCACAAAGCTCACATGGAAAAAGCACACCAGCCTGTGTGTTTTTGAGGTGTTGAAGGGATCAGGTATCAGGCATAATCAGAACAAAATATCATATCTTTGTGAATGAGGGGGAGTGCAGAGTGGGGACCTAAAACTCATCTGTAAGCAACTGGACATCCCCTTACAGAAGGTTCACAGGGAAGAATAAAAGCTAGTCAGGGTGCAGTGTAGGAAAGATGAAACCTACAACTTTCCTCTAGTTCTTAAATACTTCCTCCCACTATAATGATCCCAATTCTACCTTACAAATTCAGCTAAACCAGAGGATGTACACTGGTAGAGAGAGAAACTGGAAACACAGGGAATCCAGGACAGGTGAACCCCTCAGGGCCAGTGGTAAGAGTGGCTCTTTAACATTTTAAAGAGATCTTGTGCACCAAATTTCCCCAGTTAGTACACTGTTTAATTTCTTGACTCGTATTTCCATGAGGGTTGATTGTATATCTAAGCAAAATGAAATAATTGATAACTTCAATTTTTTCTCCATTTATCATGATTTTGTCTATTGATCCAGTTGTAAATATTTTTTGCTTCCTTTACATTAAGTTGTAACCCATATGTCATGCTTCTAGTCCTCTTGGCTTTCAGCAAGCAAGATTATATCACCTGCATACCGCAGGTTGTTAACTGGCCTTCCTCCCATCTTAATGCCACATTCTTCTTCATACTGTTCTGCTTCTCAGATTATTTGCTCAAGATAAAATTAAATAAGTATAATGAGAAGTTATAACCTGTTTTTAAATTATACAAAATAACCTTGTTCTGTTCACACAACTGCCTCCTCATTGCCTTGCAGGTATTCTATGAGCACAATTAAATGTTCTGAGAATTCCCACTTTTTGAATTGTTATCTGTAGTGTGTTGTGATCCACACTGTTGAATGCCTTTGCATAGTCAATGAAATACAAGTGAGCACATCTTTCTAATATTCTTTGCTTTCAGCCAAGGTTCCTCTGACATCAGCAATGACATCCCTCTTTCCATGACCTCTTCTGATGCAATTGGAATCTCTGGAAGCTCCCTGTCCATGTATTTGTGCAACCGCTTTTGCATTATCTTCGGCAAAACTGCACTTGCCTATGATATTAATGATCTCATTCGCTAAGCTCCACATTCTGTTGGGCCACCTTTCTTTAAAATTGGCACAAATGTGGTTCTCTTTCACTTCATTGGCCCAATAGCTATCTTCCGATTTTTTTTGGCATAAACTAGTGAATGCTTTCAGACTGCCTTCAATCAATTTCTGGAGCCATGCTTTTCAAAACTGCCCTCAGTGCAGCTTGGACTCCTAGTTCCTGATATATGCTACTTCTTGAAGCGGTTGAATGTTGAACAATTCTTTTCAGTACTGTACCTCTGTGTATTCCTTCCCCCTCCTTTTGATGTTTCCTGCTTCATTCAAAATTTTGCTCTTAGAATCTTTTAATATTTTAATGC
Source organism: Tenrec ecaudatus (assembly GCF_050624435.1). Classification (NCBI taxonomy): domain Eukaryota; kingdom Metazoa; phylum Chordata; class Mammalia; order Afrosoricida; family Tenrecidae; genus Tenrec; species Tenrec ecaudatus. Next base: position 241,833,117 of record NC_134531.1, read on the forward strand.
AAGAGTTAGATTTTTCTTTAGTTCCATTAGCTTAAGATATGCTGATCATGATCTTCCTTTCTGATTTTCTAACTCCAAGTCTCTACACATTTCATTATAATTATTTACTTCATCTTCTTAAGTTACCTTTTGGAGTTTTCTTGTTTACTTCACCATTTCTTCCATTCATGTTAGCTACTCAATATCCAAAAGCAAGTTTCAGGGTCTCTTCTGACATCCACTATGACCTTTTCATCTTTCCTGTATTTCAGTGACTTTTTACTTTCTCCAAGTATGATTTTCTTGATACCATCTCACAATTCATCTAGGCTTCAGTCATTAGTGTTCAATCCATGAAACATTCTTTAAAATAGTCTCTAAAGTCAGATAAGATATTTTCAAGATCAGAGTTTGGCTTTCATGGGCTTGTTTCAGTTCTTCAACTCCTATCTGAATTTGTCATTTATTAGCTGGTCCATGTTTAGTCCCTGACCTTATTTAAGCCAATAAGATGTAGCTGTTTAATTATCCCTCCTCACAGATATAGTCAGCTTGATTCTTGAGCATTCCATCTGCTGAGGTCCACTTGTGTACTTGGCAATTTAAGTTACTGGGATGGTGTAGTTTCCCGATGGGTTTTCTGCGCTGTATTCTTTAGGGCTAAGACTGTCCTGACTTTCTCCCATGGAGCAAGTGGTAGATTCAAACCATCCACGTTGCCATTAGAAGTTGAGCATTTAGCCACTGTCCCTTCAGGGTTCCTAAAGGTAAAATAAGGTAATAGTAACTTTCCCCCATGGAAACCGTGTTAAGCAAACTCCTTTATATCTATCCCCAAATTAGCTAAATAGAGATCTAGTATGAATAAGTTTTCTTATTAATCTTACCAGAAAAAAAAGCAGACAATCAAGATCGGTAACCTTCATTTATCTCTTAGAATCATTTGGGGTACAGAACATGAAAAATCCTTCTTCATAGTTTGGTTACCTTAAAAATTCTAACAAATCAGCATGATTGGCTCTTCCCTTGTGTGAAGAAGTCCTGAGTCGGTAGGCAGAGGAGCAGCTGGAACAGTGGCAGGAGCTGGTGAACCCAAATCACAGCGTTCTAGAGTGAGGCTATGCCGTGAGGATGACTACTAGGCCTTCATTCGAGTGCACAGGGTAGCTGAGCTAACATTTTATCCACGATCATTTTCTTTATAGATCCGAGTGATTAATTTCTATGGCAGATGATTCCAGGAAACACACAAAAATGAGTAAGGGATATGATAGGGAAGAAAAGGAAGCCCAGACGGGTGCATTTTTGGTCAAGTTACTGTGGACAAGTGATAGGAAACATTACTAAAATAGTATAAAGAGTACAAAAACTGATCAGATGTCTGCAGTTGAGGTTCTGATAGCTCATCCTCAAATTCCTGGTCGTCTCTGAAACCCCTTCCTCAACTATACCCTACAGCTACACCCCCCTGACTATAAGAGTCAGTACACTTTCATTCACCTTCCAGCAATACCGCTCGAGCCACAGTTTCAGATAAAATCAACACTGATACATACCAGCTCAAGAGACCATCTTTATTTGCAAATCTTTTCCCATAGGTGACCTAGTTTACCCACATGCTCCTTTCTCTGAGAGCTGTGACCACAGCTCACAGTCTGTGGTCTTTAACGAACTCTCTCAATGGGAGAACATGTAAAGTGTTTAGGCATGTTACAGAGTACACAGATCTGAGATTTCAGAAACCTCAGAAATAAGCTCAAATTCTGCTTACTACGAACTATAACCCTATACCTATCATTTAATCTTCTTAGACTTCACATCCCTCGACTGTTCAATTACCTGCTCAATTAGAGCATCACAATCCAGGTATCGAAATGTTATATAGTCCTATGCACATTCATGAGGGTGATACAGAGTGCTTTAAGATGATTTGATGAAGCTTTTTCAACAGGCACATAGGTACACGTTTAAAAGATTGATCTAAGAAAGCCACTGAGACAGTGAAAATGCCAAGGGCTACCTGACATGAAGATTGTCAATATAAATTAAAAGGAAAGATAAATTAAAGGAAGAGTGTTTGTGATGACAAATAGGAGCCATCCAGTGCTGGCTGAGAGCCAGCGGGCAGAAGGCACGATGCCATCCAGTACTGGTGTCTTGGAAGATCATAATGTCACTGCTCAGTGCTCCATCACGCACATGTTTAGCATCACCATGCTCAGTCACCAGTCTCCCATGGCCCCCTTAATATCCTCTGAGACCCTCTATGCCAACACAGTATGTCGAACAGACAACCCTCAACTATAGAGTGAAATATACATGTCAGATTTCAAAACAGTGTGTCTTCTTCAAATTAAAAATAGAATATTAAAGCTGCACTTAGAACAATGTGTGTTCTAGATACATGGTATTTTTCTGTACCCTTGAGTCCCTTCCACCCAATCATGACCGGTATGGTTATTAAACTGGCCCATAGGCTTTTCTGTGCTGTAATCTTTACAGGAGCAGATAGATCACTGGTCTTGTTTCCCTCACAGCTACTAAAGGATTTGAACCACCAACTTTTGTGTTAACAGCTCGTTACTTAACCATTGTGCCACCAGGGCTCTGTCTAGCAAATAATGGACATTCAGTCTTTGTTAAGTGAACTGAAAGAAGAAACAAGAATACATTGAGAACATCTGTAGAATTCCTTAAAGAATAGACTGCTCTTCAGCACACAAGAAAGTCTGCAAGGTCTCCCTTTGAAAATCCACTTTAAACAAATGCCTTTGCCTTTGGCTGCCATCTTCAACTGAGGAGAATGAAGCAGCATAACTTCTTCCAATTACTTGAGCTCTAAAACACCAGACACGTACTGAGAGAGTACATGATTTATTCATAGCAAAATGGTAAAGCTAAGAACTGAACTTCAATCCAAGAGCATAAAAACAGCAGGACACTTTAAAGGCATAAATATTGCCTTTCAGCAATAGCTGTAGCTGACTTTTAATTGTTTGGGACAAGTTTTTCTTTATCATGGGGTAGGGAGAGAAGTTATTTCAGTAATAAAAAATATATAACTACACCAAGTTGGATTTTTATACTATAACCCTTAAAGCTAGTGGAAGATAAATTTGTTGGGTTTTTTTTAAGAAAAGGAGGGGAAATGCCAATGGAAAATATATTGATATTCCTTTTCTTACATGCATCTGCAGGCCCCTAAGCTGCAGGTTTGCCTTGAAATTCCTTAAAGTTGTGTCTCTAGTCTTCTATCCTTTCTTTTTCTTCTTGCCCTCCTCCAATGCGCTGCCTACTAGGAACTTAGCCCTCGCTGTTGCTGGTGCGAGCTGTGTGGACTCCGCTCTGACTCAGAGTGGCGCTCTGTACAGCAAAGTGAACTCCGCTCAGTCCTGTGCCAGTTGCACAATCATTATATTTGAGTTCATTGCTGCCGCTGCTGTGTCAGTCCATCTTGTCCATGGTCTGCTTTTTCACCGCCCCTCGACTTTACCCAGCACCATGTCCTGTTCCAGGGATTGATCTCTCCTGATAGTATCCGCAAGGTGTGTTATATTCTGGTGCTTACAGCTGGTGGAAGACACATTTGTTGGTTATAGGGGTGGGGGGGAGGAGGGGTAGCCAGTGAAAAAAGGACTCATTCCTTTTCCTCATGTGGATCTGCAAGTCCCTGCACTCCAGATTGTGCCTTAAAATTCTCATTTTTATCTATGCTTTTATCATTTTTTAAGTTGATATGTACCCAGATCATAGCACTGACTACAACCATTTATGTAGAATTATTTATAAGAAAACCACAGGGGAAAGTTATTTTCTGAGTCATATGTCCAAAAGCCTGTTTCTTATCACCTCAGTAATAGTTACCTCCTTAAATAATGGAGTAAAGATAGAAGATATTGCCTTTGGGGCCATCCTCACTATCACACACTAGCTGTACACAGAATAAATCTGAAAACTGGTTCTAATTTATAAGGTATATTATGCTTACAAAATAAATCTGAAAAATCACCTTTAAATATTTTTACTATACTAAAAATCATAGAAATTAAAAGAATGCTGTAGTTAGAACATTTGAGAAACTTTTCAGAAGTTAATATGTCTTCTAAGACTTTTAGAAAATGTTAGTAATTGATAAGAAGACGCTTGCCTCTGGAGAGCTAAGCTAAACTGTTGGTTTTCCTTTCAACTTGGACACGAACTGAGTTGTGAAAACGTGATGGGTCTTTCACGATGTCAGTGCTGGCATCCGTAAGTAGAAGTGTCATAAAACTCTCCAAACTGGGTTCAAAGTCCTTGGCTTTGTCTCCATCAGTATCTGGGATTTGACTATTGTGCTTCTCTAGTTGCAATTCATGAATGATTCACAGTATTAAAAACTGTTCCCTGGGGGAGAAAAAGATCGCACGAGTAGATCCCATTTGGTGAAAAGCAGAGTGTTTAGTCAATGGAACGTATTTTAAATAAGGAAATCGAAGGCTGAGATTTTAGTAGGAGATTCCAGTGGGACTATTATGAATAGTTTAAATATGGGACACTTTTTTAAAAAAATCAGTTGCAGAGATAATTTATCAAGAATCCCAACCAAAACTTCTCCAGATACTTGCTCCCATATTCAGCCAACCAGAAGCCTTCTGTCGGTTGAACTACTTTGCTTTATAATGACCATAAGTCTAAATATTTTATGTTGGCCATATGAGAACTTAAATGTGGCAGGAATGTTAAAACATGGCAGCTCGTTTCTATGTGCATGGCTGCACTGATTTGCTCTCTGAGCATCCCCTGAGTCTCCTGGTTTGTGACCCAGAAACTTCTTTTCAAAGCAAATCAGCCCCAAAAACCCAACGTATTATAAATTTCATTTAGAATGTGTTACAGTTAGAGAAATTTGGAATGTTCCCATTAATGTATGAATGTTATTTTATAATCTCACTTCATTCTTTATGACATAACTATATTCTAGCTTGCATTTTATAAATACAATGGAGTTGTGTAATATCTGCATCCTAGTCCAATGCATTGCTCTCATACTTGTTACCTCCTGTCCAGTAGAGTCTGACTCATGATGACCTTGTGGACAGAAGAACAAAATGTTACCTGGTTGGGCTCATGCTCACACCTACCTGCATGGTGGAGTCTATCGTGGTCAATGTGCTAATCTCCCTTCCTGAGGGTCTGCCATACTGTGTCGCCACGCATAATGTTCTCCCCTAGCAATTGATCTCCCCTGTAGAAACCTGCATTCTCTGCAGCAACCTGCCCAGCATGGGTGACTCTGCAGCTATTAAAAGTACCGGAGACAAAGCTTTTACTTCCAGATTCACAGCAATACCAAAGACTCCACAGTAAGACCGCTGATGGGTGGTGGTGGATGCTCCCACTAAAAACAATACAAAAAAAACAACAAAAACCACTATCTTCAAGTCAATCCTGACCCACAGTGATCCTACTGGACAGAGCAGAACTGCTTCGTAGAGTTTCTAAGGAGGAAAATCTTTACAAAAAGAGATTGCCTCATTTTCCCCCACACGGCAGCTGACAGGTTAAAACAGCCGATCTTGCAGCCGATAATCCAGGCCTTACCAGTCTGCACTGCTCCCTAACTGTGCTCACACTAGACATGTCCAATCATTCTTCAGCTACAAGTTTTTGGTTCTTTTGTTCAGAAATAAATGTATTTCTTTGTTCTGTTTTAATTTTAGTTTCTTTTTAAAAAGAAATCATAGTATCTACTTGGCACAAGTTCAATACAAAGGCTACCAGAGGAGAAATCATTACACATAAATTATACCACCTACATTTTCATAGTATAGGCTAAAAGACCAGACAAAATAAAGCACAATTGAATCTAAATGACTCAGCTGAGTGGAATTATATTCGTGAAGAGATAACCTGAAAAGAGTTTGGACTAAATTGTCTGTGATGGGAAAAAAGAAGTGTACAATAAAAATTAGAAAATCGATGTACCATATAGTTTACTGGCGGTTTCCTCTTTTACTCATCATAGAATTTTATGTGGTAAATATGTCTGAAACCTAATATTATCTTAAAAGGAATATGACTGAAACCAAACATTGTTTTAAGGCAGGTTTGTTTATTTCAGAAGCCTCACTAATCAGAGCATATTTGCAGAGATTATATATATTTTATTGAACCTTTTCAAAGAGCAGCCAAACCAGGCTAATTGCAAGCCATTTATCTGGAACCAATATGCCAACAGAGCAACATTAAATAAAATATCATTTAGCCATCACTGTAATTTCAAAAATTGCAACAATTTACACCAAGGAAATTTAATACTTAAGTAATAAGTGCTCCCCCAAATAAGCATGTTATAATTCCTTTAATAAAACATCTTCCCCTGGAATTATATCTTCTATGACCCTTTTCCTACTTTTCTTCAAACCAAAGGCACTTAAGGTAATAGTTACATAAAACATTGCTGAAAAATAAGAACAAAGCAAGGGGGTGCATGCTTCCTGACCTTATAACCTCTTATAAAATACAACAGTCAATACAGCCTGGTACTGGTATCATGAAAGATACATAGGTCAAGAGAATAGTTTAGATCACAGAATTTAAATCATTAACTTATAGATAATTAATCTTTTTAAAAAATAAATCATTTTATTGGGGGCTCTTACAGCTCTTATAACAAACCATACATCAACTACATCGAGCACATTTGTACATATGTTGCCATCATCATTTCCAAGACATTTTCTTCTACTTGAGCTCTTGGTATCAGCTCGTTTTTTACCCTCCCACCCTTGTGAGCCCTTGATATCTATAAATTATTTTTATTTTCATGTTTTTTAATCATTATACTGGGGATCATACAACTCTTACCACAATCCGTACATACATTCATTGTGTCAAGCACATCTGTACATTTGTTGCCATCATCATTCTAAAAACATTTTTTCTCCACTTGATCCCTTGGTATCAGCTCCTCATTTTTTCCTCTCCCTCCCCCATTCTCCTTCCTTCATGAACCCTTGATAGTTTGAAAAGTGTTATTATTTTGTCATGTATTACACTGTCTGATGTCTCCCTTCACCCACTTTTCTGTTGTCCATCCCTCAGGGAGGGGATTATATGTAGATCATTGTGGTCAGTTCTCCCTTTCTTCTCCACCTTCCCCTTACCCTCCTGGTATCTCTACTCTCATTATTGGTCCTGCGGGGTGTATCTGTCCTGTATTTCCTATGTTTCCAGCTCTGGTCCGTACGAGTGTACATCCTCTGGTCTAGCCAGATTTGTAAGGTAGAACTGGGATCATGATAATGGGAGGGAGGAAGCATTAAAGAACTAGAGGAAAGTTGTATCTTTCATCGATACTATACTGCACCCTGACTGGCTCATCTCCTCCCCATGATCCTTCTGTAAGATGATGTCCTGTGGGCTTTGCGTCTCCACTCTGCATGCCTCCCCATTCACAATAATATGATTTTTGTTCTTTGATGCCTGATACCCAATCCTACCAACACCTTGTGATCACACAGGCTGCTGTGCTTATTCCATGTGCGCTTTGTTTCTTCTCAGTTGTTTGTTTATCTTCAAGCCTTTAAGACCCCAGATGCTAAATCTTTTGCGAGCCGGGTACCATCAGCTTTCTTCACCACATTTGCTTATGCATCGCTTTGTCTTGCTGATTGTTGTCAGGAAGGTGAGCATCATGGATTGCCAGTTTAATAGAACAAAGTATTCTTGCATTGAGGGACTAATTGAATAGAGTCCCAATATCCACCTGCTACCTTAATACTAAACCTATAAATATGTGCACACAGATCTATTTCCCAATCATCATATATAAATATATTTACATATGTACATGCCTGTATTTAGACTTCTATAAATGCCCTTTGCCTCCTAGTCCTTTCCTCTATTTCCTTTTACTCTCCTCTTATCCCACCATCATGTTTGGCCTTCATTTAGGTTTTAGTAATTCCTCTTGGTTACATTGCCCTTGATCAAGCCCTACCCTAAAGCTTGCAAGTGGCTTATCTGAATTATAATTCCCTTTCTCTTTCTGTTCAGAGCAAAAAAGTATAAAGAAAGCCAAAGAAGCAAAGAACCATAATCCTAAGGACTAACAGACCACATGAACCACAGGTTACACTAACCAGAGAGCAGAAGAACTAGATGGTGCCCAGCTACCACCAGGGACTCCTCTGACTGACTTCACCACAGAAGATAGTGGATAGGGGGAGGGAGAAATATAGAAAAAATTCATTGTAGAAAAGACTAGACTTACTGTTCCTATAGAGCCTAGTGGAACCCCCGAAACTGTGGTCTCAGACATTCTTCTAACTGGGAGAAAAAGTCACTCCCAGAGATTGTCTTTCACAAACTAAAGCTTCCCCCAGATATAATCTTAGATGGGAGAAAAATAACATCAGGAGGGATGCATCACAGAACAATCAGTTTTAGGAGACCAGAAGAGTGGAATTTGCCCAAATTTGCCCAAAGTTAAGAAGGCAGAAGGAACAGGGAAATAGGTGAACAAAAGCAGGAAGCCCAAAGTAGAAACGAAGTGAGTATTTGGCATGTTGTGGGAATTGCAACTGATGTCACAGAATAATCTCTGCATAGACTGCTGAATGTAAAATTAATTTGCTCTGCTAACTTTCACACTAACAATATTTTAAAGGTATTTACTGATCGTGAAGGGCAGAGGAGACCAGGTCTCAAACAACAATGACGGGGTGGTGGTGAGAATCACATCACCATGAATGAGGGGGAGTGCGTGATGGGGACCCAATGCCCATCTGTAGACAGCTGGACACCCCTTCCAGAGGGGTAGTGGAGAGGAGATGAGTCACTCAGGGTTCAGTGTAGTAACAATGAAACTCAAAACCTTCCTCTAGTTCCTGAACGCTTCCTCCCCTCCCAATTATCATGACCCCAATTCTACCTTGCGGACCAGGTTATACCAGAGAATGTACAGTGGTGCAGTAGGGATCTGGAAACACAGGGAATCTAGGACAGACGAACCCCTCAACACCCGCAGTAGGAGTGGCGACACCAGGATGGAAGGGGGTGTAGAAAGGGAGAACCAATTTTGGAGATCTATGTGTAACCTCCTCTCTGGGAGATGGGCAATGGGGAGGTGGGTGATGGGAGACACCAGGGAGTGTAAGATAAGATATAATAATTATTTATAAACTATCAAGGGACCAGGGGGAAGGGGGGAGCAGAGAGGGAGGAGGAGGGGAAAAAAAGGGAATCCGAACTGACTCCAGGAACCCAAGTGGAAGGTGAATTTTGAGAATGACGAGTGCAACGAATGTATAAGGGTGCTTTGCTCAATTGATGTATGTATGGATTTTGATAAGAGTTGTATGAGCCCCAATAAAAATATTTGTTAATTAAAAAAATAAAATAAAATGGCATACTATAAGGAAAGCTTTGTATACAGAATTTTACTTTTTAAATTCAAGAGAACAATCTCACTATTGGTTAATTGATAACTTTTCCAATTCCATCATCCCAAACTCCATATTAGGGTCCTTCATAACCCAATATTGATCCATTATTATTGTTAAATATGATCAAGTCCGTTGAAACTCATTGAGATCCTATGTACAACAGAATAATAATTGTCCAAGTGCTGTGCTAGCCTCACAATTGTTATGTTTGTGCCCATTATCATAGCCACTGTGTTAATCCATCTCTTTAAGGACCTTCCTGGTCTCTTCTGACCCTATACTTTGTGAGGCATGACGTCCTTTCCTGATAAAAAATCCAAAACACAAGAGATAAACTCATGCCTGGCTATAATTCTTGAAAGAAAAATGTGTTGGTTCTTTCGACAGTGCACAGTATTTTCAAGATTCTTCACCAACACTACACTTCAAATGCATCCAGTTTTCTATGGTCTTCCTTTTTCACTGTTCACCTTTCAAATGCATATGAGGATTGAAAACACCATAGCCTATGGGCACCTTGGTTATCCAAGTGACGTCTTTGATCTTCAAAACTGTAAAAGGGTCTGATGAATCTGATCTGCCCAATGAAATACATCAGTGGATATATTGACAGCTGCTTTCATGAGAACTGACTGTGAGATGCTGAACATGTGATCCTGCTGGCATTTGAAATTCCAGTGGCATCTTAGCTGCCAACACCCCAGCAACATGCAAGCCACCACAGTACAAAAAACTGACAGACAAGTGGTAGAATAGAATAAGCCATTTGGAAAGATAAAGAAATACTACAGTTCATAAAAACTTTGGCAAATGCCTGAGTTTGATGCCACAATATATTATCTATAAGCAAAACAAGCTTCCAGGAAGTATCTTTAACTGTACAACCTCTGCTGCATAATTCATTTATATACTATGACTTAGTCTTGCCATAACAAATTGTAGTTCGATTTAAAGAGTTCATTAAGTTCTCTTAAGAACTGTAGAGAGGCTTATGTAGTCTAGATAGTATATCAATTTTAAAATGCTTATGTTTATTCTAAAATATTAGTCACAAGTCATACCTAGGCAAAATTTGAAGGTTTAATGACTGCAAATTTAACCTCAAAATTGTTTATGGAAATCAGTGCAATTACTACACTCTTAACGTGGTGAGGGGCATATATGTCCCCAGTGCCTCCTTCTCTGCCTGGCTCACAATTAAATGTATATTGAAAAGCGGAGATAACGGTTCCTTAGTTCACGTGCATATTCACCTTTAGAGATTCATTTTGAATTTTCAGCTCTAGAAAAATGCCTTTTCAAACCCTTCCTCATGGGATGTACACTGGTACAGATAGGAACTGGAAACACAGGGAATCCAGGGCGAAGATCCCTTCTGGACCAGTGGGGAGAGCGATGGTACCTGGAGGGTGGAGGGAGGGTGAGTTGGAAAGTGGGATCTGATTACAAGGATCTACATATAACCTCCTCCCTGGGGGAGGGACAAGTGGATGAAGGGAGACGTCTGACCATGCAAGATATGACAAAAAATAACATAAATTACCAAGAGTTCTTAAGGGAGCGGGGAGGGAGTGGGGGGAAATGAGGAGCTGATGCCAGGGGCTTAGGTGGAGAGCAAATGTTTTGAAAATGATGAGGGCAATGAATGTACAAATGTGCTTTACACAATTGATGTATGTATGGATTGTGATAAGAGTTGTATGAGCCCCTAATAAAATAATTAAAAAAGAAACAAAAACAAAGCCTTTCTCATGCGAGTTCTGTAATGGCTGAATGTGTGCACTTAACATGGATCATTAGAAAACTGCATCATAGTATTTCAATTATTTTCTTCAATAATTTTTTAAAAGTTCTATTCCATAAGTACTCTTTGAAAACTACCAAATTGCACATCATTCTGCAATCAATAAAACCTCTTGAATATTTTGATTTATTAGTCCTATCTCATCAGTCCCAAAAGTTTGGGTTCAAGAAAACACTTAAAACTTTCAGTTAGAAAACTCCAATGAGTTCGTATTCACTGATAGGCTGACTTTTGCACCTGTAACCTTCAGCCAAGAACTGTAAACCAACGGTGACTTATGAAGATTAGATTGAAGGTACAGCGTTGCTTAAGTGCTTCACTAGGCCGTCAAATTGCAAAAGGACACAAGAGTCGTCCAAGGGCATGATAATTCTGCCACCAGTTTTCTGGTTGTGAAGTATAAGTACTGGGAAATGTAACCTTTTTAGACGCTACTTCTCAGTACAAAGATAACCTCCTAGACTCTAGAAGGTAACCTTCTCTTCTCTTGTAAATTGCCACTAAGCGGAACCAAACATCTCCCTGCCCAGAGTCATTCTGAGTCACAGTCTCCCTATGCCACAGGGGACAGCTGCCTCTGGGGGCTCCGAGACTAGCCCCTTATGGGAGTAGACAGTCTCCGCTTTCTTCCTCAGAGCTACTGGTGACTTCAAACTGCTGACCTTGTGCTGAACAGCCCAACGCATAACCACTATGCCACCAAAGTTCCTGCATTGCCCTACCTCTGATTTTAAGATTGGAATGGAATGAATGCTTTGCTCAAAATAATAATTTCATCACTTTTTGTCACCGAGTCACAGCACTGTGGCTAAATGTCCTGTAGCTATAACAGGACTCCCCCATTACTGCATGTTTGTACCCCAGTGCTCCAGGGGAAGGAGAGCTATAACATACAAGCAGCACAGGTGGCAATTGTGTGTATAAGAGAGGTCTTGTAAGATTCCTCTCCGGAGCAAGGAAGCTAAGCAGTTAAGCACACTACATTTCTTCCATGTAGTTAATGACTTAATATGGTCCTTCTAGCCATAGGCCTCCATTGTGTGCTGTACTGTAACTCCTAGCCTCTAGGCCTGGGGTCATACTCCGTGCTAAAACAAGAACTAACCTCTAACTTTAAACTGTTCCCTTAATAGACAAACCACCAGCTGCCCCCGCTTGAGAAAAGTAGGGGGCTCAGATCATCCAATTGGCCCAGAGGAGCCCTGGCCCACCTAGAAGCTCAGAAGTCATGACTGTGTCCTCTACCTACCCTTTGGATGTCAGCAGACACAAACTGAATCTTCATCAAAGCCTTTGATGTGGGTAAGACAAGTCTTTGTGACTTCCTCTCCCCAACTGAGCATGTACAAAAGACCAACGCTGAATCACCCATGCCAAACATCAATCAGATGCCAATTATCACCCAGAGACTTATTGGCTTCATTCCCAGTGTGCTCCTTTACTTGGCTCACTAGTGAAACCTTTCACTTGCAGATGCTTTAAGTGCTCTCTCTTTCTGCAAAGCCCTGGGCTGGCATCTCTTTTGTGTTGATGCCCCAGTGGTGAGGGAAGGCTGGAGCTGATAGAAGATTGCCTAACCTGATTCTCCAGTTTCCACAGCACTGATCTGATACAAATAAGAAGTATCTTCAGGACTGACATCTGAACCTTGGATTCGGAACTTGCTAGCCTCTACAACTGCATGAGTAATTTGCTTAATGGTTCCTGAGTTCTGTGAGAAGTAGCATTAATTGTGGTACGGCAAAGTAAGAGGCAATGCACTGAAGGGAGAAGTGGTGTGTGATAGCAGGAAAAATAGAGTGATGGAAAAATTTGGAAATGTCAAACACTGGCATTTTTAATATTGTTTACCTCATTGGAACTAGCCTTGTACATTTTTTTGACAATTTCGTACAGTAGACATGGATTCTGTTCATTTCTGAAGAGACCCAGCCAGTGACATAATTGCACTATGACAGGTGCATCAGAGCGATAGAGCAGAGGTTGCATATGAAGAAAGTATATGGATGTAATTTGTATAATGATGCTTATGATTTAAATTAATATCTGATCATTTGATCTGTCATGAATCTAGTATTGGTTCTAGATAACTGTAGCATTGATCATTTTCAATCTACGGGTTAAAACAAACACAGAAGTTCCTAAATAAGACTACATAATATTGCCTTTTAAACTTTCCTATGAATAAAGAAGGCCGCCTAGTGGTGGGTGTAGTGGTTCCCTCTTAGGGCTGCTAACTACAAGGTCAGTAGTTCAAAATGCCTAGCCACTTCTTGAGAGAAAGATGAGGCTTTCTACTGTAAACCACATCAGAAACCCACAGGACCAATTCCACCTTCTCCTATAGGGTGCCTATAAGTCAGAAACAATTTGAATGCAGTGAAGTTAGACATGAATAAAAAATGGAGTCCTTGGTTAGTGCAAATCGTGTGTGGGCACTAATGAAAGAGTTGGAGTTTTGAATATCTGAATATTTTGTAGGTGCTTGGAAGCAAGGCAGGGTCATCTAGTTTAAAAAATCAACTTTTGAAATTCATATGAAACACAGTCCTGCTCTGATACACATGCTATTACCATGGGTCAGTGTCAACTCGATAAATTGTTTACTGGAAACTAGAAACGTAAAACTGAAAGCCCCTCTTTCATTAAGCAAAAGCTTACTTAGCATTTACTATGTTGCAAGCATTGTTCTAAGTTGCCAGATAAAAGTGACCTCCTCATCTACAACCCATGACAACCCTATGAATTAGGTAATGTCAGCATTGAACAGGGGCAGGGTAAGTAGATAAGTAATTTGCCCCAAATCATGCTGTAGGACGTGGCAAACCCAGGGGGTCTGGTCTCAGGGTCCAGCACACTATGCACTTGGCCTCTGATAGCTAATTCCTCCTGTAAGGGCAGATACACCTGAATTTAAAAGTATAACATACCATTTCTCATGTTTGATCTTGGGCAATTTCTTTAATTTTTTTCATTTTATTATCTATAAAGAGAAAACCATATTATTTATGAGATTACATGAGGAGCCCTGGTAACATAGTGATTACATGCTAATTTGGAAGCCTCGAGATCAACAAATATAAACCACCAACCTCCCCTCGGGTGAAAGAAGAGGCTTTCTAATCTTTACCACTAGGAAACCCACAGTGGCAGTTCTACCCTGCCCTACGGGGTTACCATAAGTCAGAAACTGACTGGATGGCAGTGAGGGTATTTTAAAACGATAGGATGTGGCTGGTGTATATAATATAAATCCAGCATACTGGTAAGTACTTAGGAAGCTACCACAATCGATGCACGCATTTTTTACCCCACTGTCAACAAAGATGGCGTACGATCACACAAGCACATACATAAAAATAATGAGTTATTATTTAAGTGCCTCTTACATAATTTGACAATAATATTTTTTGCTGCCATGCTGTTGGAAAAATAATTGCTTTCATATTAAAAAGCATAAGAATCTTCAAATTAAATAAGCCTGAGACTACTATCTATAAAGTAGTGTGCATGTGTGTATGTGAGCGAGTGGGGCAATTTTGGAGAAAGAAAATAAGGCAGGGACAGGACAGTGACTTCCTATATGCGTCTGATAGTATAAGATCAGAAACATAGATCATCGCATGATGACAGATAGATAGATATATAATAGATAGATTGAGACAGAGAGATGTATTGATAGATAGATGATAGATAGATAGATAGATAGATAGATAGATAGATAGATAGATAGATAGATAGATAGATAGATAGATAGATAGATAGATCTGTAAAATAGATAGATAGATAGATAGATAGATCTGTAAACATTTACTGGTCCTCTGATCTATTTTCCACTTAATTTAGATAATTATTGCTAAAAGGCATGACTGTATATTTCAGGTATATCTACAAGCATAACAGCCACATCTTTCTATATCCATCTTCCCTAAAATATGTCTGTTATAATTGATGTATTTTTATTTATTTTTCCAAAATCCTTAAGGAAGAGTTATTGTAGCATAAATAAAATATGTTGATAAATATAGATTTGAACCTTTGACACCACTCACAGAAGGCAGAGGAGGTTAAAACCTTTTCTTTTAAAAACCAATTTACATATTATTATTGGTTATTAGAGTGTTGTCCATTATAGCATCCATTAAACCCAGTAAGTAATTAAAAATTTACTCAGATTTAATCAAATATATGTGTCTCCCGAGGCTAGTAAATATAAATGGAAATGAAAGAATTTTTACTGATGACGTTTCAAGGTGAATAATGTTGGTATTAACTACTTAACATGTTAACTGTCTTATTAACTATCTTTTTGTAATGAAAAAATAACAGATCAAACATGTATCTTTTAATTAACTTTGTGAATCTTCCTACAAAGCATAATTGAAAACACTTACATTTGTATTTTAACAATATATATAAAATAACTCACACTCATGTGCTATTGAGTGAGCATACATTATTAAATGGAATAATATTTAAAAAGTCTATTAGACTAGGTATCATTTCAAAACCAATCAGTAGGTACTGGCTTTCATTTTTAATAGCATGCTTTAGATTGATAATATATTATATTTTTCAGAAATATTTATGACCTGCCAGTATAACCACTATTAACAATGCTTAATTCAATGGAAAAGGATCTTTTCTAAGTTTACCATTGTCTGCTGTCAGTCATTTGGGGAAAGTTTGGCATGTACTAAGACAGAAGCAATTCTGCAGACATTGAGATAGGAGGACACTGCATGAGGAGAAAAAGCTAGAGAAGGTAAACACCTTGCGATCTTGACACTATATTTTTAAATTTCAATATAAATTTTGAAGGTTTAAAAATAAAACTAAATATTAAACATAAATGTGCAATCTGTAAATTAAAACAAGGGAATTGAAAACAAAGCTCTTTCTGATTCCTTTTTGGACAGGGATTATATGTTAGCAGCCATTGCTCGACTGATATTAGCAGAAGTCTGTACTAAGTCTCACAAGAAAATAAATGGTGTTGGTATTAAATTTTAATCACCTACTTAACATAATGTGACACTTCTGGTAAGTAAATAGCTAGAATAAGAACATGAATTAATGTTACACTTATATAAAATAAGCCCTGTCTAGATACTTCCTTTAGAAGTGGCATATTTAATAGTTAATAATACTGCCTTGCCTCTTTTATTTGGCAAAGAATGTATATGTTGACAGGATTGAGGGAAATAACCAAGCAGAGGATCAGACTAATTACCTGCCTTAAATTCGCCCTGTTCCTTACCTACGTTGACTGAGCAACTCACAGAGAACCAACACATCACGGTGCAGAAGCGGGAGGGCTAAATGTATTTGCTGGCAGCAGAAACATGTGTCTCTTCAAATCGTCCCTGAGTAATCCTTAGCATGATGGATCTGAATAAGCTATCATGCTTTAACTAGTAAATGAAGCATGTCGTTTCACTGTATTTCTAATGAAAAGAAAGCATCCTTGGGGGCTATTTGTCTAAAGCCTGTGGGCTCTCTAAACGGCCCCACAGGAAAGTTCCTCATGTAAGTCACAAAGCCAATAAAGCCAAGGCTGGCATGATTTCAAGTTGCTATCAAAATTCCCTGAAATCAGTGGCCCTTGTTCTAACGCACTCTGTCTCCATTAACTAAAAATTCTCTCTGGGTTTTACTTTAAGTAAAGTCTGAAAATCATTTGGCTTTTCTTTTTTTAACTCTGACCTGGTGGTGGTGGGTGCCAGAGAGTCCGTGCCATCCCATAATGATTCCCAGCAGCAGACTCGAGATGTTTCACTGTTGTAAGGCTACAATGGTTTAAACATTCATCTGTTTCCCAAAAAGTTGGTGGTTCAAACCCACCAGCTCTGCCATGGAAAAGTGAAGTGGGCATCTCCTTGCATTGGAGGTTACCTTCGTGGGTCCCCTAAGGAACAGTGATGCACTGCCTTGCAAGGCTGCTGTAAATTGGAATCAACTCCACAGTATCAGGTACTCTTTAGGGGGGCAGAGCGCTGCATCTCTCTGTCACAGGGGCTGGATGGGGTCCAGCAGCCAAGCTCTGCATGAACCGGGGCACACGGAACAGGTGACCCACCAGGGCACTTACCCGGAGAGCTGAGAGCAGGTTTCAGATAGTGGCCTTTACTGCTGGCAAGTTCACACATGCTGAGCTTTAGACTGCACCTGCTAGTTACAAAAGGAAAAAATAGACTGTTTGTCATTTTTAAAAAAATCATTAAATAATAAACTAAAATACTAGACAGTCTGGTTCAGTATTGGACATGGGCCAGCTTATAAACACATCAGAACATTTTGAGGATGCAAAACACATCTATAAATCATCGGGTTTTTTTGTTAACAAAAGGACAGAAGAAAAATAATTTGTTGAGTCTTCATGAAAGTGTTCCTTCTCCCTTACCTTTCCTCTATTGGTTGTAAGTCACAAGTGACGTCCCTGCATTCCACATTAGGCAGGTATCCATGCCTAGTCCTTGCCAATAACCTCTTAATTCCCCACTTAGCCCAATTTTTTTACTGTCTCTACCAGGCATTGGATTTGTTAGATTATTATTATTATTATCACCTCATTTTTCTCCTCCTTAAAAAAACAAAGTAAAAGGTATTATGTGTTAAACTAATCTTTACAATCAGGTTGCCCTCTCTATTTTTCAGGAAGTTTAATGTTGAAAACTGAAACCTCTCTAAAACAAAACCTCTTTAAGAACACAGTTGGAATTTGAACTTTCATTCTTGTTATTTTCATAATTAATATGAATATTTATCACAGTACTGTCAGAAAGCTCGCATTTCCTCTCTCTTGCCCCAGAGACCTCTCCACTAATTTATTATTGGAGTGGGGAAGCTAAGGAAGCCCTTCCTTCATAGCACTGGGGAAAAAAGAAAAGCCTTTTACTGAAAACCAGGTGAACGTTTTTGTTATGTTATGCCTCCTGGAAGTTCTTCAAAGTCACAAGAGAGGAATAACTGATGTGTTTCCCTATCCAGAGGTGCCATGGCAAACACTGAAGATTAAAAAAAGAAAGCAAGAATCGCTAGAACGAGCAACAGGTGGGAGCAGCAGGAAGTAGCTAATTGGGTATATGCCCCAGCTAAGCAATATACAAGAGGGTTCCAAAAAGTTTGTGGAAATTTTGAATTAAAAGATAATTCCTCTTTTCCAAAAACCTTTTGAAGCCCCTTTAGATGATATCAAAACTCATATAGGATAGCATGAAACCAGAGAAGGAAAGCAGGAGTTTCGCTGTCTCCAATACCTTAAGACATTAACCACATTAAAATATTATTAATTCATGTTTTTGCAAATCAAAGAACAAGACAATGATATATTTATTTTCATCTTAGCATATATCTCGTAAATGCTACTGTGTGGCTTGTTTAGAAAAATCCTGAGACAAAAGAGATTGGGAATACAGAATATGAAAATAGAATTGTCTTAATTATGACTGAAACTCTACATAAAAGCATCCATCAACATCGTGTTCCAAACTGAATGGCCAACCACCAAAGGTTAGCAGGATTTGGAGAGAAGACAACGATCAATTTCCCAAACTCCAACATTTGATTGGACACCTACCTGGCTTCAGAGTTGTTATGCAGTGGGCTGCTAATTGCAAATTCAGAAGCTCGAAAGCACCAGTCACTCATCTGGATAAAGACCGGACAAAGAGGGTTTGGTTGATTGGTTTTGTTTTGAGTATTTAAGAAGTTCAAACTAGATTCTTTAATGAGAGTATCTTTTAAAACCTATTGTTGAATGCTATGAAATTTTCTTGCTACTTCACTGTGAAGGAGAGTAGGGGACTCTGCCACCCAAGAATAATGGGGAGGAAGCAAAAAGTCTGTGACGAGAGGACACAGCATATGCTCAAAATGATCAGCTCGAGGCTGACTGTCTACGTGAAACATTGTGGGGGACAGATGTTTGATGGAAGGAGTGTGCACAAAGAACCCACAACCCACCTCTCCTAATCCCAGAGAAAGAGCCACTTTCAAAATCTGCCAAGCTCAGGGAATGTGACATCAGCTCTCAACAGGATTGTCAAGTAAGAACTTTCTCTATTGCCTCCTCTGAGTGATCCTGATGGAGGGAGAAACAGTTAGAGGACAATGAAGGGTCTGGAGCGAAGATGAAGGAAAAGGAAAGATGGCTCCATTCCATGCACATTTCAGACTCCACCTGGGAAAGGGATGAAGCGTTAATCTTATTTAATTATTGAAATGATATTTGGAATACTAAAGTGATCCAAGATATTGAGGGAAACCTGAGTAACTATTCCCCTAGTACAGTGGGAAACTAAAAGTTACTTTAAATTATCCTGGTTCTCAGAAGAAAATGTAAGCAATTGTTTTATTTTAACTTTAAATGAATGTGTAAAAAGTAAAAGCTGATGACATTTATCCACTCAAATAATTTTGGTAATCTTAGTTTAAACTTCTCTAGGAGTTTATGGTAGGAACTATCTAAGGTCAGGTTTTCCAGGGTTCTTGTAGATTTCATCCAAAGAGTACATGAAATCTCACTCCATAAATTCTGCAAAAGACTTCAACTAGTTAAATATCTTCAGAATCATAGCTTCATGAGGAACTTCAGTCCTTTTTACCATGCCATTACTAAAAATTCTTTCCTAAAAGTAAAAGTACAAATAAATCCTTTACCCCCTCCACTTCCTGATCCACTTGGAAAAAAATCATCCTTCACTTCCCTACTCAAATCTCTCAGGCATGATTTTCCTGATCCTGACTCTTGTTACTCTCTCTTGAACCACTCTATGACTCTTAACCACTTGCCATAGTGTGTTTCCTGACTTTGTTTTGGTAGGTTGAGTAGTTCCTTCTTGCTAATCCATTGCACTGGGTTTGGCAGAGGCCTCCAAGATGTGGAAATACGGTCCCTGTTCTCAAGTTGTCCTAAGTTCATCAACAGGAATAACGCACAGACACAGACAGACTTGATGCAAGCTTGAAGAGAATGACAGGACTTTTATCTCCATAGAGAGTTATAATCTCAGAAACTCGGGGCAATTACACCCTGTCCTATATGGTTGATATGAGTCAATATCATCTCAATAGCAGTGAGTTGGCTTGGGAGACACGTTAGATGCAAGGATTCATGGTGGTATTGTAGGGCACCTACCTAACTGCAAGGTCAGTGGTTAAAACCCACAAATCACTCGCCTAAAGATGAGGCTATCTGTTCCTGTAAAGATTTACAGACTCAGAAACTCCATATGGGTCATTATGAGTTAAATCCACTGGATGAGAGTCAACTTAGTTTTGGGGGGTTGAAGTGGATGCAGGTTTCTGAAGGAGAGCTGTCATGGTGTAGAGGTCTTGCTCTCTAGAATAGCCTTGAATATTCCTGACAGGAGAGTAGTGAAGCTTACTGGTTGCAATTCAAATCTACCACTGACAATGAAGGAGGAAGACGTGGCAGTCTTCTTCCATAAGGATGTGCGGCTTTGGAAAGCCCTATGGAGGGGCTCTATTCTCTCCTAGAAGGATACTATGAGATACAATCAACTCAACAGCAACGGGTTTGTTTTGCTTTGGTTTTATAGTATTGTAGTCTTCTCCCCCACCCCTATTCTCTAGAGAATTGTTTGCATCTGAAGTTCACAGTGCGATCAATTTTTGATCTGGTAAAAAGGATCTCTTCTGGCTTGGAGAGAAGGAAAACCTCACCAGAGCTAATGGTATCTGAACTGGTCATTTAAAGATAAGTAGCATGTAAAATCTTTCCAGAGAAAACAAAACTATCAGTTAAAGTAACTAAATCAGATACCCCATAATATATACCAGAAATAGCAAATTATCCAGTTCCTCAGAAATCCAGGGGGAAGAAAAACAGAAACCAAAGGGGAAGGGACACGGCAGTTGGAGTGAGATTTTAAAATTAACAATTTACAATACATCACGGGGCCATTAGGGGTTGGGGGGAGGTAGGGAAAAAAGAAGGAGCTGATCCCATGGGCTCAATGGAAAGTAAATGTGTAGAAAAGAATGACATGTACTAATATGTCAGATACAATTGATGTATGGTTTGTAACAAGAGTTGTAAGAGCCCCAATAAAATGGAAAAGAAAGAAAGAAAAGGGGGGAAAAAAGATCCTGACTTTTGAAATATATTTTGAATCATTCAAAGCGGTGGTGCCCATAGAAACAAGGTGTTGAGATGGTTATTTGGTATCATTTAAGGATGATTGCCTCAGAAACATCAATATCTAAAATTCATTAGGATTACTTGTTCATTTTATATTCTTTTGCTATTTCTAGAACTAACAGTTTTTGAATTCAGCACTGAAATTTGCCTGACGTGTTTTATTACTATAGTTAGGATGTTAGTACATCGTGTGTAAAGCTGTTATTCAATATTTGTACATGACAGCACATTGACTGAAGGAAGCCCTCTCAAGTTCTATGCAAAAATGGAGGAATATCTACATAGCACAATTGATAGGAATATACTTTCAACCTCCAAGACATGAGCTAACTTACAGCGAATCTCGCAGTGCCTCCTTCGAGCAAAAGAGCTGGAAAGGAAACAGACACAGAGGGTAAGGGAATTTAGATAAAGGTGGATGAATGAATAACATTGATTTGGCCATAGTTAAAATCAACGTTAGATAACTAATATTTCATGAGAAAGCTTTGGAGACCTAAAATCTGGTGACAGGAATTCTCAAAATTTTATATGTTGATTATTATTCTCATCAAGAAACACAGAAGTGCTCCGAATAAAAGACTCTGTCAGATACAACAATCTTATTAAATTTAAATCTGCACAAGCTGTCTCTTGTCATGTTTACCAAGAATAATCAGGAATTTCTAGAAATACTTAACTGTTTACCACCATTTTCTCACTTGAGTTTCAGGAAGATTCTTTAACAAGCCTATACAATACTATTTAGTCCTACAGGGTCACTCTGTGTCAAAATTGACTCACTGGCTGTGAGTTTGCTCTATATACATACATATTTTAGAACTTGGAGCCCTGGTGTGGTAGTGGTTATGTATTAGTCTGTAACTACTACATGAGCAATTCGACCACAGACTGCTCCATGGAAGAAAGATTGTGTTTTCTCTTACTGTCGTGCTTCCGTCTCTGAAACTCACAGGGGTGGTTCTACCGTGTGGTTCACTATGAATCAGCATCGACTCAATGGCAGTGAATCACTTTTTTGTTGCTGTTGCTTTTAATATTGAAAAGTAGAATGGAATACTTGGGTTGTATGTAACCTCACCAGCATCGATACACCATGAGCTCACTCAATAGCTGGAAATCTCCCAGATCTCTGGGTTTTAGCTCTCCCATTGCAGCTTAGCTTGAATAAGATAGAATGAAGCAGATTGGACTCTAAACACATAGTGCAACTTGGTTTTCTGTTGGCTGTATTTCATTGTCAATCCAGGTCGCTGAGGGCCTTTCTCTCCTTTGCTGCCCTTCTACTTTACCAAGCCTGATGTTCTGCTCCAGGGATCAATCTCTTTGGAAAACACGTCCAAAGTATGTAAGGCAAAGTCTTGTTATCCATGCCTCTAAGGAGCGCCCGCGCTGTACTTCTTCCAAGACAGACTTGTCTGTCCATTTGGGAGTCCATAGTCCATTCAGTATTCTTCTCCGGTGCCACAATCAAATGCTTCTTTTTTTGCTTTCTTACTTACTGTCCAACTTTCACACACACATCAGGAAACTGAAAACACCATGGCTTGGGTCAGGTGTACCTTAGTCCTCAAAGTAACATCCTTGCTTTTCAACCTCTGAAGAGGCCTTGTGCAGATTTACCCAATAGGTACATATCTGTGTGTGTTTCCATCACTGAATTTAGTATAAACATAAAATCAATGCTATTGAGTCACTTCTGACTCATAGCAACAGTATAGGACAGAACAGAACATCTCCTTGGTGTTTCTGAAACTGTCACTCTTTACAGATGGAAAGTCTTGTCTTTCTCCCTTGGAGAGACTGCTGATTTTGAACTAGTGACATTGCAATTAGCAAGTGTAGGGCCACTAGACATATATACATATATCACATGTAGGAGGAGTTAACCTTCCAAAAATGGAACTTTTCTCAACACTACGAATTTAATTTTTTTTAACAAACCAACCTTATCACCTTAAAGTACTTTCCATTATATGACACATTTTTTGAAATCTGTGATTTCATCCTTGGACACATTTTTCAAACTCATCTGTTTGGATGGCTAACAGCACCTCTCTTGTTTTTTCTTCACCTCTTCTACAACATCAAATTACTGTCCTTTCATGTCCCTCTTCATTGGTGGAAGCAAGAAGTCTTGTGGAGTATGGTCAGGTAGCAAGCTGTGTGGGTCAAGAGAGGCATGCTGTTTTTTGCCCAAAACTGGTGCACTGAGATGGCAGGTGCATTGTTGTGATAGCAAACCAGTCCCCCCATCTGCCACAAATTAAGTCTTTTTTGTTGCACACTGATACACCATTTTTCAGATTCTCTAAATAGAAAGCTTGATAAACAGTCTGACCTGGTGGAACAAACTCCAAAGGCCCTACCGGGGGACCTTTTCTTCAGTTTGGGAAGTTGATGGACATATAGAACTAGGTTTGTCATCAATCAACATTTCACCTTTTTTGAAATGGGGAAACCACTCATATACTTCAGTGTTCCCCATAGCACTGTCCTTGTAAGCTCTGTTCAACATCACAACAGTTTCCGTTTTGTTCCAAGCAGGAAATAAAATATCATAGTTGCACATGGTTCTCTTAAATTAGCCATCACACACACACACACACACACACACACACACACACACACACAAAACCGAGGTTTGAGCAAAACTGCTTTTATGAAAAAATTCACTGTGACCAGAGAAAACCTTCTCAGGTGACGTCACTGGGGTCACTAACTCAGAGCAAGTTGCTTAATGCTTGCCTCGCAGGACAAATGAATACTATGAAATCCACACCCAGCGGATCTCTTTCCACTTTTTTTCGGTTTTTGTAGCCCCTCATATAATATATAGCTATACTTAATATTGAAGCTTTCAAAAATTTAAATTCCCTACCATTAAGTTAATTCGAACCCATAGAGCCGCTATTTGGCAGAATCGAATTACCCTCATTAATATCCGAGACCATAAATCTTTACAGGAACAGACATCCCATGGAGACACTGCTGGGTTCACAAAGCTGACCTTTCAGTTAGCAGTTTAGAAGGCACATATTAAAACTCCCGACAGGAACAATGTTCACTGTAGTACTAGTCACAACCTAAATGCCTATCAATAGTTGAGTGGAGAAACAACATGTGGTCCATACAGACAATGAAAATATTCAGCCATTAGTCGGAATAAAGTCTTAGTACATGCTACAATACCGATGGAGCTTAAAGATATTATGCAGTACAAAATAAGACAATTACAAAAAATGACTAGAATTGCATATAAAAATACAAGACAAACATCAATTAGTCGTTACCAAGGTTAAAAAGGAGTGGGGAAAGAGGAATTAACTGTGATGTGAAATAAAGCATCAATTAAGTAAGTATGCACAGCAGATTATTGAAACCTTTGTCAATAACTTATAGACTTGTAAAATGTTGAATTGCCAGAATTTGATGACAGATAACAACAATGGGGGGAAAGGTAGCTGCTGAGACATCTTATTGCAACAAAAACTTCATGAAATTTGGTTCCTTGGTCTGAAAGTTTACAGTTGTAGTTTCAGGGGACATCTATTTATTTGGTATTTAGTTCTTCTATTCCACCTCCATTCTTCTATTCTAACGCCTAGTTTATTGTGTAGTGCCTGCGATCTTAAAACTTTCAAGATTCCATCCAAGGCACAGCAATTAATCTGTGTTCACCTTGAGAAACAAAGGAGGGAGAGTCAAGGAGATTCTATAGAACAAGGGTGTGGGGTACAGAACAGAACTGCTGGTTCTTATGGATGTTAAATTTCCTGGAGTCATAAATGTTGTAGGAGCCCCTAAAATATTTCTCTCAGATAATCTTATTTTAATGTTTTTATTGGGGGCTCATACAACTGTTATCACAATCCATACATATATCAATTATGTAAGGAACATTTGCATATTTGTTGCCCTCATCATTCTCAAAATATTTGCTCTCCACTAAAGCTTCTGGCATCAGCTCATTTTCCCCTCCTTCCCCACTCCACACTCCCTCATGAACCCTTGATAATTGATAAATTATTATTATTTTGTCATGTCTTATATTGTCTGCTATCTCCCCTTATGCACCTTTCTGTTGTCCATCCCCAAGGGAGGAGGTTATAGGTAGATCCCTGTAATCAGTTCCCCCTTTTTACCCCACCCTTGCCCCACCCTCTCACTATCACTACTCACACCACTGGTCCTAAAGGGATTTTCTGTCCTGAATTCCCTGTATTTCCAGTTCCTATCTGTACCAGTGTATATCCTCTGGTGTAGCCCGATTTGTAAGATAGAAAATTTATAGGGATCATGATAGTGGGGGGGGGGCAGGGGCAGGAAGAATTTAGGAATTAGAGGAAAGTTACATGTTTCAACATTGCTACACTGCACCCTAACTGGCTCATCTCCTCCCCACAACCCTTCAGTAATGGGATATCCAGTTGCTTACAGATGGCTTTGGGTCTCCACTCCCCACTTCCCCTCATTCACAATGATATGATTTTTTTTGTTCTTTGATACCTGATACCTGATCCCTTCAAAACCTCATGATCACACAGGCTGGTGTTCTTCTTCCATGTGTGCTTTGTTGCTTCTGAGCTAGATAGCCGCTTGTTTACCTTCAAGCTTTTAAGACCCCAGAGGCTATATCTTTTGATAGCCATGCACCATGGGCATTCTACACCACATTTGCTTATGCACTATTTGTATTCGGCAATTGTATTGGGGAGGTGAGCACACAATGATATGATTTTTTGTTCTTTGATATCTGATAACTGATCCCTTCAACATCTTGTGACCACACAGGTTGGTGTGCTTCTTCCATGTGGGCTTTGTTGCTTCTCAGCTATACATCTGTTTGTGTACCTTCAGGTCCTCAAAACCCCAGATGCTATATCTTTTGATAGCCGGGCACCATCAGCTTTCTTCACCGCACTTGCTTATGCACCTGCTTTGTCTTCAGTGATCATGTTGGGAGGTGAGCATCATGGAATGCCAGTTTAATAGAACAAAGTGTTCTTGCATTGAGGAAGTACTTGAGTGGAGGCCTAATGTCCATCTGCTACCTTAATACTAAACCTATAAATATATGCACATAGATCTATTTCCGCATCATCATATATAAATATATTTACATATGTACATGCCTATATTTAGACCTCTGTAAATGCCCTTTACCGCCTAGCTCTTTCCTCTATGTCCTTTTGCTTTCCTTTTGTCCCACTATCATGCTCAGCCTTCATTTGGGTTTCAGTAATTCCTCTCAGTTACATTACACTTGGTCATGCCCTACCAGGGCCACCTACACACTCCTCACCACCAATTTGGATCACTTGTTGTCCCCTTGTCCCTGGGTTTGTTAAAAGCACTTCCTTTCCCCCCACCACCCTCTCTCCTATGTCTCCAGAACCATCGGTCCTGTTGATTTCTCCTCCAGATAGTTCATCTAGCCTATCCTATTTAGACAGACCTGTGGAGATAATAGCATGCACAAAAACAAGACAGAAAAACAAAATACACAAAAGAAAACAAAACAACAACAAGCCAATGACAAACAACTATAAAGAAAGGCTTATAGTTAGTTCAAGGTCTGTTTGTTGGTCTTTAGGAGTGTTTTTTTGTTGAGTCTGTGGGGCGCCAAACCCTGGCCCCAAAGTATATTTTTGGTATTCCATGGGGACTTTGTTGCTATTTTCCCCTTGCTGTTCTGTTCCATGCCCTTAGTGTTTTCTCTCATTATGGTGGGATCAGATCGGGCAGAATTCGCACACTGTGTCTCTAGTGTTGTCCCTCTTACTGCTAAGGGTCAATGGGGCTGGCCATATGATCTTCTCTGTGGATTGGCTGCTCTGAGCAAGGATATTGTCCTCAAGGTTTGGTGGGCCAGGATTTGCTCCACTCTCTCTTCCTCCCCATTCATTTGCTCCCATGTGCTCTGATCAGGCATATCCCTCTCCCTGAGCTGCAGCTTCAGGGCTGTCCTCTGAAATAAATTTTTCTGGGGGGAGTGGCTGGTGTCTACATAGTTGGATTAGGGCCGGCCCCTCAGAACTCTCCACTGGTTCCCTACTCCATGCCGGCACGTTGCATTCACATCTTGGAGCACTGCGGTGAAGTCTTTAAACCTTAAACTAAAAAGATATCCTCTGAAGTCCTCTTAAAACCAAGCAATAAATTGGTTTAATTAGTGAGCTACGAAGTCTGGTGGTATAGTGGGTTATGTGTTGGGCTGTTAGCCATAGGTCAGTAGTTAAAACCTGCCTGTGCGTGAAAGAGGCAGTTTTCTACACTCATAAAGATTCACAGCCTGGAAGAAACAGAGGTAGTCTACTCTAGCCTATAGAGTTACTATCAATCAGAACTGACTTGATAGCAGTGGGTTGGTTTATGTTTGTCTTTAGTAAAAATGCCATCTTGAACATTCTGATCATTGAAAACTATATAGGAAAAAAATGAGGATCTGATGCCATATGTTCAAATAGAAAGAAAATGTTTTGAAACAGATGATAACATATGTACAGATGTGTTTGACATATTGGATATATGTATGGATTGTGATAAGAGCTGTAAGAGCCCCCAATAAAATAAAATAAAAAACTATATGGGACAGAATTGTCAAGAACTAGCTGCTATAGAGTCAGTGACTCATAGTGACCATATAGGATAGAGTAGATTCCTGAGACTCTAACTCTTCACAGGAGTAGAAAGCCTCATCTTTCTCCCATGGAGCTACTAGTGGTTTTGAACTACTGACCTGGTAGTTGTAAAACAACGTGTAAACTACTATGCCACCGGGGCTCTTGTTAACTGACAAGAGTAACTCAAGAGACTACAGAAGAAGCTTATCAGTTAATGTTACTGAGGAGGGAGGAACAACTCAGAAGAGGAGAATGATAATTGGTTGTACAACTCAAAAAATGTACTCAATGTCACTAAACTGCACAGGGAGAAAACATTGAATTGGTATAGTGTTTGCTTTGTCAGGATGCCCTCATGATGCAATGATTACTCAGTGGCCTGTTAACAAGTGGGAAACCACCAGCAGCTCCTGGAGAGAAAGACAGTGTTTTTCATTCCCCTAAAGAGCTACAGTGGCGGAAATTCACAAAGGCAATTCTACCCTGTCCCACAAGGGGTCTCTATGAGTCAGAATTGACTCAGTGGCATTGAGTTTTGTTTTGTTTTGTGGTATGTAGGAGAAAGATGAGGCTGTTCACTCTTATAATTATTTTAACGTCTCAAAAACGCAAAGGAACAGTACTATTATGCTCTGCAGGGTAGCTGACTGGGACCTGAATGGAGGGCAGTGAGTTTGTTTTCCATTTTTCAATTTGTTGTGTATAGGGGGCCCTGATGGTGCTGTGGGATAAACATTGTGCTATTAACTAGATGATCGGTTCTTCAAACCTACCAGCTGCTCTAGGTGAAAAAGATGAAGTTGTCTGCTCCCATGAAGATTTGATTATCTTTGAATATGTATGTCTTTGTGTGTGCCTCTCTGAGTCAGAATCAACTCAATGGACGGTGGATTGGGTTTTATTTTATTTTGTTGTATATATTTTCAACAACTTAATTAAATAAAAATTAAGGGAAATAGAAAAGAAAAACCACCTTACAAAAAGAAAAACAACCAATAAGCTAATATGGTGCCCAGGTCCAATGGGCAGAGCCAGCTAGAGCTGAATCCTGTGCCAGCAATGGGAATTAATGCAGCCCCGTATCAGCAAGGTAACCAAGGACCCTAACTTCCTGCATGTCAGCTTCTCCTAGAAAATGCCACACACTCCATTTTCTCATGACTTCACACACCACAAGGATTCAGGTGAGGCAAAACATAATGCGTTTTGCAACTGCTGGAATATTTTTGTTTTTTCCATGGTGCCAATAATATTGTTTTATAATTATATTTTAAATAATGCTTTTATATTTTTAGAGACTTGGAGTCAGATAAATTACTTCCTCTGAGGCCAGATACCTTGTATTTACATCAAAAGGCTTGGTCCCAGTGCACCTCCCTCTAGTCATGTATTTCTCAGAACCACGAAGCAGTGTGCGGGTTATAAGTATAATGTCAGATGGCTTATGATTTGTTTTAATAACTGGCAGTGGGACACTTTTTATTCACATTAAATACATAATAGACATAGCAGGTGGTGTAGTTTTGGTCTTGATAGATCATAAGAGACTGAAATATAATGATAGTGTATTCTGCAATATGTTTTCCCTCAAATTCTCTTTCCAGAATCAAAGAAAATCTGAGTTGCTATGCTTTCAAATATTGCACTTGTAGCTCTTTGCTTTTCTGGTAAGGCCATGTTTGAAGAAAACAGATGATGAAATATATTATTTTTAAATGTTCTCCTTTGGTGAGGGTCCGGATGGATGCTCTGGTTACCTAGGAGATGAAGACAAATGAAAATTGATTGACTTATTGAACTGATTGTGAGCTGAACTTCAAGTGGCAGCTGTGTGTACTGCACATAAAATGTAACTGCTTGCCAGTGATTTTTTTTTATTTATCACATCAATGATGATGCGACATAGATTACTAGGTAGTAGAAAGTGGTTTTATTAGAAAAGTCAGTATTGAATGATTATCCTAATGATTATGGTTGAGAAAGGAGATATTTTAAAGATATACTAATGGCCTAAATGTTAGCTTCAATATATCACTAAAAATAATTGCTTCCATGACAGTAGAATTCTATCCATGATAGGATCTCACTGCTGGTGGCTTTTTAGTAAGAATAGCCCCACTTTCTGTTGGCTGAGATTGGACTAGTGGGAAGGAAACTTAATGGATCTTACTGGAAAAGCAGCTATGAACTTCACCCCTTCTACTCCTTCACTCTTCATGCAATTTGCCTGTATCATTAGGCAAGACTAACTATAGACCCCAAAATAAGTTTCTTTTTCTGAGCTCTCTTAACTTACTATTATTAATCTCTATATTCAAAGGATCACTTTTATATCTCCAGCTTTCTCATTTATTGATGTCTCTTGCCAGCCACATCCATTTACCATAGCACTACACCATTCTCTAACCTCTCTGGCAGGCACCTATCTGTAGCACTAACTCGCTATTAAAACTTACATAGCCGGTATTCCATTATGTTCAAAGTCTCGCTTTTATGCAGCAATTCAGTTTGAAGTAGTATGATTAATTAAAATGTTCCTGGGATATAATAGCCTAAAGGGATATTTTTCCAGGAGGTATTTTCATTTTGTTGGAAACAGTGTTTCAACCCAAAAGAGGGAATCTGTAAACCAGGGAATGCAGTCTCTTATGGGAGACAAGTAGAACATAAACTTTAGGTCATAGAGCTTTTATTTCTTTCCTCCACAAGTCACACCTTTCTGGAACACTTAAATTGAAACATAGGAGCCATTTAACTCAAAAGAATGAAAAACAATGGGGATTTTTTTTCCTATTCTAACTACAGAGATGTCATTCTGAGTTATGGACACTTCCAGTGAATGGAGTAATAAAATTTCTCCCAGATTGGTCAAATTAAAACACTTTAATAAGAAATCTCAGAGTGATCACTAAAATTGTGGGTCCTATAGCAGAGTGTGGTGAAGAAACCAGATGGTGCCCGGCTATCAAAAAGAATAGCGTCTGGGGTCTGAAAGGCTTGTCTTTAAACAAGCAGCCATCTAAGTGAGGCATCAACTAAGTCCACATGGAAGAAATGCATCAGTTTGTGTGATCCACCAATTGCAAACAATAGAATCCACACCTGGAAGAGGGAATGGTATCAAAGCTTAAATTGTGAATACCTGGTTTTCAGAAGGCTACAGATGACAATGGGAGCCCAGAATCCATGTTCATGGTCCCCACAGGGATTAAGCCTCTGGTGAAACCCCTCTGACCACAGCCCAGGGGTGTGACTAGCCTGCGATCAGACAGAGAACCTTGTAGAGTCAAGGATGGTAGAGGTCGTTAGGATAAAATGTAGCACTTTCTCACTTGATCACCCTTTCAACACATTTTTAAAGTTATTTCAGTTTTTAACATTTTTTTTACTTTCTTTTTGATCGAAGTTTTTGCTGTTTTATTTTTCCATTGTAATTGTTTGTGTGTTTTGTATTATTTTCTCTATGTGAAAGCCAGTTTAGGCAAATCTATAGAGATTGTAACTGGATTAACAATACCTAGGGGCATGGCAGGGGAGTTGAAGAAAATGGGGATCCAACAACAATTAGTATAAGAAAGAAGAATATGCCCTGAAATTGATTGTAATGATTACACAACTCTTCTTAATATAATTGAATGGTTATATTGTGTGATAGGTGAATTACAAGACAATAAAATTAGAGGACAATCAAACTATTTTTTGAATGTAGTGATAAGCAAGTCCTGGGTAGAAAGAGACTATATTATAAACATATCAGTTTTAATCCAAATTAATCCATACATTTAATGTAATTCCAATGAAAATCCTCATAAGGATTCTTCTTTAGAACTCCATTGTATGACTTAATTTAATCTGGAAAGTTGTGAGAACAAGAGTAATGAGGAAAACGTTCCCCATAAAATGTAAAAATGTATCACAAAGTTATAATAGAGAATACACCAATATCTACAAACTGTACAAGTTATTAACAGAAACATCAGACTTGATATAAGTGAATTCACTAATTAAAATGATAAAAGATGCAAAAGTCATATGACAAAATAATAATTTACAAATTATCAAGGGTTCATGAGGGAGGGGGAGTGGGGAGAGAGGGGGAAAATGAGAACCTGATGCAAGGGGCTTAATTGGAGAGCAAATGCTTTGAAAATGATGAGGGCAATGAATGTACAGATGTGCTTTACACAAGTGATGTATGTATGGACTGTGATAAAAGTTGTGTGAGTCCCTAATAAAATATTTTTTAAAATACTGTCATATTAGCTACTAAAAGGCTTTAAAAAAGATGCAAAAGTCAATAATTGAATTTTCTGAAAAGAAAGTTATATTTTAAGCTCCAAATTTATACCAAAAAAATACTCATCGATTGAAGTAAAGGTGAAAACAAACAACCAAAAATTAATAAGCTACAGAAAATCAACAGGTTTCCTGATACAGTTTACGATAGGAAAAGACTTTTTACATACATATAAAAGACAAAACCATAGATAAAATGATTGGAAGGACAACATTAAATCTAAATTTTCTAAATAAAAAGTATACAAAGGCAATAGACTCTAACTTTGTAATTATTTTTGCATGATAAATTTCAATTCTATTTTCAAATAAAGAATTCTTTTTTGTTTCTGATTTAATTAAATCTTATTAAATGTGCAATCTACAAACAAGGTCATTGTACAGAAATACTAAGAAGCTACTAAGATACTTATAGATGATATCTGCAGTGATACTTATCTTTATTATGAGACCCTAGTAAATATTAAGCTTCTATGAACTCACTCAAAATATGATTGAGGAAGGGCTACCGTCACAAAGTAGAGGTAACCATAATGACATGGATGGAACAACGCCTTCAAGAGTGAAGCTTTCTGGATTCCAATTTAATGATGGAGTATGACTCAAATTAAGAAGAAACAGCTTCAAATAGCTATTATTAACTGGAACTTGCTTGGATTGTATGAAGTATGTATCCAGAAATATTAGAGTTCATCAAAATAAAATGAAATAAATGAGCTGAAATGGACTGATATTGGGCATTTTGAAACAAGCTGTCCTATGATTTATATGCCTGAAATGACAGATTCAAAAGTAGCATCACATACATTGTGAAAGGGGTATTTTAAGATCTATCTTGATGTATTTTGCTGTCTGTGATAGGATAATTATCTATTCCCATAATAGAAGATCTAGTCAATAAAACTATTATTCAAATTTATAATCCAACCACTAAAGTTAGTAATGAATAATTTAATCAACCTCTTTAGTCTGAAATTGATCAATCCTGTAATCAAGATGCATAGATAGTTATTGGCAATTGGAATGCAAAACTTGGGAACAAAGAGGAAGGAACCATAGTTGGAAAAAAATGACCTTGGTAATAGAAATGAAGGTGGAGACCACATGATAGAATCGTGCCACACTAAAATTTTCTTCATCATACATTTCTTTTTCAACAACAAAAAAGCAACTACACGTGTGACCGTCTCCTGGTGAAATACATAGGAAGGAAACTACTTAAATCTGTGTGAAAGAGATTATGAAGAAGCTTAACCAGACTAGGGGCCAACTATGGAACAGACCATCAATTGCTCATGTATAAGTTCAGAGTTAAATTGAAGAAAACAACAAAAACGTGTCCACAATACAACCTTGAGAACAACCCACACAAATTTTGAGAACAAATCAAAAATAGATTTGATGCAGTGAGCACTAATAGCAGAAAACTCAATGAGATATGGGAAGACATTATGAAAATAAAAAGTTTAATAAAAAGACAATAAAGAGGAGAACAAAGTGTATCAAAGTGTATGTCAGAATAGACTCTGAAACTTGCTCTTAATCATAAAATAGCTAAAAGAAATGGAAGAAATAATGAAGTCAAAGAGCTGAGTAGAAAATGTCAAAGAGCACCTGGATAGGGCAAAGTCAAATATTATAGTGAAATATGGAAGGACCTAGAATTAGAAAACCCAAAGTGAAGAACATGCTCAGAATATCTGAAACTGAAAGAACTAGAAAAAAAAATCAAGCCTTGAGTTTCAATACTGATACATTCTATAGGCAAAAATATTGTGAGATGTAGAAAGAATCAAGAGAAAACAGAAAGAATACCCAGAGTTAGTGTACCAAAATGAACTATTTGAAATTCCACCATTTCAGAAGGTAGCATCTGAGCAAGAAACAATGATACTTAAAGAAGAAGTTCAAGCTGCATTGCAAGCATTGGTCTAAAACAAGTCTTCTGGAAATCATGGAATACCAATTGAAATGCTTCAACAGGCAGATGAAGTACTGGAAACACTCACTCCTCTATGCCAGGAAATTTGGAAGACAGCTACTTGGCCAATGGATGGGAGAGACCCATATTTGTACTTATTCTAAAGAAAGTTGACCCAACAGAATACTCAAATTATATAACAATATTATTAATACCATGAGCAAGTAAAATTCTGCTGAAAATCATCCAATAAAGATTGTAGCAATACATTGAAAGGGAGCTTCCAGAGATTCAGGCTGGATTCGGAAAAAGAAGTGGGATACATAATATCATTGTTAATGTCAGATACATCTTGGATGATATAGAATACCAGAGTTATAGAATGCCGTGTTGATTAACTATACCAAGCCATTTGACTGTGTAGATCATAACAAACTATGGATGTGGTAGTTACATAAGCTGGTGTCAATT
The DNA here is from genome assembly GCF_050624435.1 of Tenrec ecaudatus. Taxonomy (NCBI): domain Eukaryota; kingdom Metazoa; phylum Chordata; class Mammalia; order Afrosoricida; family Tenrecidae; genus Tenrec; species Tenrec ecaudatus. Next base: position 241,867,807 of record NC_134531.1, read on the forward strand.
TTAGACTTAAGAGTGAAGGGGTGGAGTTTAGCCTGTCAATCAGGTCTTAGCTTGATTACCTCATTTGGAGGCGCTACGGAAATAAATAGCTAGTTGGAGGTGGACACACACTTTCGCCCTGTGAGACATTACTGATGACAAACCTGATGGAGCTACACTGATGCAGCCAGAGCTCAGAGATTGAAAAGCCACACTGAGACCCACCCCAGTGCTGAGATGCTTCTACTGCCACTGGATCCATAAGACTTTCTACCCACTGGCCTGTGATCTTCCTGAATTTGGTGTAATTGCATGTGTTGCATGAGTCTGAAGAGGAATTTTAGATTGGTATTGGTCATTTCGGCTAATATTGGACTTATAGACTTGACCTGGCTAGGATGTATTCTTAATATACAATTATTCTTTGATATAAAGTTCTCTCATATACACATATGAGTGTATATGAATTTGCTTCTCTAGTCTACCCAGACTAATACAGTGGATAACCTTGAGGAGAATGAGAGCTTCAGGCACTTCATTGTACTCATTCAGCGGATGGGGAGGGTGCGGGGAGAAAGAGGGAATTGATCACAAGGATTGACATATAAACCCTTCCCAGGGGACGAACAACAGATCAGTGAGTGAAAGGAGACAGCAGATGATGTGAGGTATGAAAATAATAATTTATATTTTATCAAGGGTTCATGAGGGAGGGAGGGTGGGGAAAGTAGGGGGGAAATGAGGAGCTGATATCAAGGGCTCAAGTAGAAAGAAAACACTTCAAAAATGATGAGGGCAACATATGTAAAAATGTGCTCGACACAATGGATGAATGTATGGATTGTGATAAGAGCTGTAAGAACCCCCAATGAAAGTATTTAATTTATATTAAAAGAAGGAATAAAATATAATATACCAGTGTCACATTACTTTTTGAAAATACTAAATGTGTTGAGTAATCAAGTTTACAGTGTTTTGTTCTCCCAATATCAGTTGTGAAACTATTCTTTAATGTTTCATTTTAACATAATTATGTTTGGGATGAAATATTTCTGAGTTAATAAAAAATTGTACATGGATCAAAAAGCATGAAGGTTGTATCATCTCCCCATACATATTCAATCTGTATGCTGAGAAAAATCAACAGAGAAGCTGGATATATGAAGAAGAATTTGGAGGCCTGGAGGAAGGCTTATTTACAGCCTCCAATATGCAGATGACACAACCTTGCTTGCTGAAAGTGAAAATTACTTGGAACATTTTCTGATGAAGATCAAGGATTACTGCCTTCAGTGTGGACTACAATTCAATATAAAGAAGACAAAAATCCCCAAATTGGACCATTAGGTAACATCATGATAAATGGAGGAAAAGTTGACGTTGTCAAGGATTTTGCCTCCTTGGATCTACAATCAACGCTCCTGGAAGCCGTAGTTGAGAGATCAAAAGATGGGTTTCAGTAGGTAAATCTGTGACACAAGACCTCTTTAGGTACTGAAAATCAAGGAAGTTGCTTTAAGGACTAAGGTGTGCCTCATCAGAGAAGCTCGATATGTGAAGAAGATGTGTGTGTGTGTGTGTGTGTGTGTGTGTGTGTGTGTGTGTGTGTGTGTATTTATCTTCATGGGGATGAAGTCATAGTAATTTCAGTTGCCTCATATGCAGGTAAAATTGGACATTGAATAAGGAAGACCAACGAATTGATGCATTAAAATTGTGGGGCTGGAGAGGAATAGTGAAAGCGACATGAAGTGCTGAAAGGACAAAGACTTCGTCTTGCATGCTTTGGACATGGAGAAGGACATCATGCTTTGTAAAACAGAGGGGCAGCAATAAAGAAGACAGCTCCGAGGAGCTGGACTGACACCGTGTCTGCAACAACGGGCCCAAGCATGGGAGGATCACAACCTGGTAGTGCTTCATTCTGTTGGATCACAACCTGGCAGCGCTTCGTTCTGTTCAGCACAGGGTCACCATGGGTTGGGACTGACTGGATGGCACCTAGCAACAACAACACAAGATCAGAATGAGATTTGTGCGATTGACCTAGAACCCTCTAGACAAGATCTGATAAAGTCTGGATAACCTTCTTTACTCACTTAGCAATTCAACCACACAGATTTTCTTATTGGAATATCACAACACCAGTAAATGTTCACATGATTAGGATATATTGACCTGAGGGGCAGCGTAATTGTTGCTTTAGAGTCTATATTAAGAGTGTAACACTGAAGTTCTGATTTGTTTCCCCCTCTGATATGATGTGAAATTACTAAAAGAGTTTGTAAAAGAAAAATAAACTCAGAAACTAGCCTGGAAGGTAGATTATGTCATTAGTTAGATATTTTCTAAATATTAGAACTTTAAAAAATTCCACTAAGAGTAATAATGAAAGCCCATAAAGAAAAATAGGGGTCTGTCTCAGGGGGATACATTTATAAGTTTGAAGTTTACACATTTTTATGTTTTTCTTTCAGTTATTCTCATGATAGTAAACTAAAAACATCTGTAATATTTTATTAATCTTTCACCCTTTCAGTCCTGCCAAAACTTCTATATTCACTGTGACCAAAATACATTCAAATAGGTAAGTTATTTGTTGAGTTGATTTTGACTGACAGTGACCTCCTGTGCTAGAGTAGAACTAGTTGCCCTAGGTTCCTTTGGCAGTAACTTTTATGAGAGCAGATCACCAGGGCTCCTTGACCTACTGGGTAGGGTCAAATGCCAGTCTTTCTGTTAGCCCCCATGAGCTTAACAATTACACCAGCAGGGCTTAGCTACTAAAAAAAGGGTATTTTTTATTATTAGTATTGACAAGATCATATAATTTCTAAATCTGAATTACATCCCAAGTCAATATATTGACTAATCTTGAATTACTGTGTATATATAATTTTATAAAAGTTTGATTTATTCTGTAAGAGGATTTCCAGTGGCCTACAAATGGGCTTTGGGTCTCCACTCCGCACTCCCCCCACTCATTCACCATGGTAAGATTTTTTGTTCTGATGATGCCTGATACCTTATCCCTTTGACACCTCATGATCGCACAGGCTGGTGTGCTTCTTCCATGTGGGCTTTTGTTGCTTCTGAGCTAGATGGCCACTTGTTTACCTTCAAGCCTTTAAGACCGCAGATGCTATATCTTTTGATAGACGGGCACCATCAGCATTCTTCACCACATTTGCTTATTCACCTGCTTTGTCTTGAGCAGTTGTGAAGGGAAGATGAGCATCATAGAATGCCAATTTAATAGAAGAAAGTATTCTTGCATTGAGGGAGTACTTGAGTGGAGGCCCAATATCCTTCTGCTACCTTAATACTAAACCTATAATAACTGCACATAGATCTATTTCCTCATCCTCATATAAAAATGTATTTGCATATGTACATGTCTTTATCTAGACTCTATAAATGCCCTTTGCCTCCCAGCTCTTCCCCCTATTTCCTTTGATATCCCTCCTGTCCCACCATCATGCTGAGTCCCCATCAGGGTTTCAGAAATTCCTCTTGGTTACATTACCCTTGATCATGCCCTACCAGGCCTCCCTCACCCTTCTCACTACCGATTTGGATCACTTTGTAGGCCACTGGACATCCCCTTACAGAAGGGTCTAGGGGAAGAGATGAGCCAATCAGGGTGCTATGTAGCAACGATGAAAAACACAACTTTCCTCTAGTTCCTAAATGCTTCCTCCCGGCCACCCTCCACCCCATCACGATCCTAATCCTACCTTGCAAGTCTGGCTAGACAAAAGGATGCACACTGATACAGATAGGAACTGGAAACACTGGGAATCCAGGATGGATGATCCCTTCAGGACCAGTGGTGTGAGTGGCAATACTGGGAGGGTAGAGAGAAGTGGATGGGTTGGAAAGGGAGAACCAATTACAAGAATCTACATGTGACTTCCTCCCTGGGGGATGGACAACAGAAAAGTGGGTGAAGGGAGACATCGGACAGGACAAGATATGACAAAATAATAATTTATAAATTATCAAGGGTTCATGAGGGAAGGGGAGCTGGGAGGGAGGGGGGAAAATGAGGAGCTGATGCCAGGGGCTTAAGTGGAGAGCAAATGTTTTGAGAATGATGAGGGCAATGAATGTACAGATGTGCTTTACACAACTGATGTATGTATGGACTGTGATAAGAGTTATAAGAGCTTCTAATAAAATGATTTTTTTTTAAGTTTGATTTATTGTTCCTTCCTCCCACCCCTACTCCCACCTCCAAGATCAGCTGACTCTGCTGTCTTTGTTAGCTTCTCAGGGTTTCTTGGGACAACTGACATTTGCAAAGCTTAACCTGAGCCCCCCTCACACCCTGCCCAAGTTACAGGAACAGGGAGGCCCTCAATTGTCACTTCTGTTTCCATGGAAACTCAAATCTGATTGCCAAAAATGAGGCCAGTCACTTAAAAATCATCTTTGTTTAAGGTAGAATCACTGCCCACCATTATCATATTATCTGAAACAGTCCTTTGTTTAAACCATTTTTTGCTTGTTGTTAAGGATGAAATACCTGTTTCCATGGTAGCAGATTAATAACTACAGAGAGCGCTAGGTTCTGAAAGGCTTTTCTGGCAGCACCTACATATTTCAGAGCCTACTGTGTTCTTGAAGCCACATCAGTGTGGCTCTCTAAACATGTTTAAACAATAATAAAACTACACTCTTCTGATTCATGTATGGTTTCCGTGAATGAAATTCATTAAAACAGGACCTAATGGTTATTCTAATAATTCTAACAAAACCAATTGCTGTCAAGTCCATTCTGATCCATGACAGCCCATGTGCAACAGAGTGAACTTCTCCGTTGGGCTTTTAATCTTCAACTTTGAGGAAGTAGATCCTGAGGCTTCTCTTTCAAAGGGGTTCTGAATGGACTGAAGCATCCGATCTTCTTTACTGATGTGCCTTGATGGTGTAGAGTGTACTCTTACCTGTAAGGTTAGTAGTTTGAAACCACCAGTGGCTCCATTGGCAAAAGATTAGGCTTTCTTTTCACATAAAGAATTACAGTGCTGGAAAGCCCACAGAATCAGTTCTATGCTGTCCTATAGGGTTACTATGAGTCAAACTAACTCCATGGAAGTGAATTTGGATCTTTTGTTTGGGGTTTTTGAGGTTTGTTTTTATTTTATGCCCATTAACCATTTGCATCAACAATCTAATATGAGTGTATTAATACAGTGGTGCTGATTTAAATGAAGGAAGAGCTTCTTTGAATTAACCAAATGATGAAACTATTTGTCAAATCAAACAACCACAGTAGGAATTAGCCAAGTACATAATTTTATTCTGTGATATATTTCTGATTTTGAGAACACCTTGTCAGATTTGACTCAACAGTAATTAACAACTGTTTCTACTGTGTAATCAAATGAATACATGACCACACATCATCAGAAAATTAGACAGGGATAGTATTGGTCATTTGTGTCTTCGTCTAAATTAATTGTGTCCAAGTTTAAATAAATACTCCAGTGCTCTGAGGACATACTTAGTAGAAATTGGATCCATTTCAACATTCAAACAGCTGTCTTCTACATTTTTTCTCAGGCAAAACGTAGATGGAAAACTGATCTAAGAGATTTTCTCTACAGGCAAAATGAAATGGTTGATTTTAATGTCAGTACAGGAAGAAAAGGAAAGGACAAATCCCCAAAGAACAACTCAATGGTCACTTTTAATTTATGTCAATATTTCTACTGAAGTAGAATAAGAAAGCCTAGCAAAAAATATTCTTGAAAGAGTGATTCCTACGTGTGTATCTTGACCACAATTACAAACCATTTGACCTTGAACTATTAGGAATTTTTTAAGAAAGATAAAGATATGTCTAACTAAAGAGCTTAGCAAAATATGACAGAGAGGTCTCAGTGAGACTTAATTTGAAGATATAATTGTGGTGTTTACTAAGATTATAAGAACCTTCCCAAAGACTAAACACCCTGAAACCAATACAAAATATAGTTCCTCAAGGAGAGAAATGCCATTCCAAACAAACTACAAATTTCCATTTGTAACTAATTACTGTTAACTGTCTGCTCCTTCAAGTTTCAGCTCTTTGAAAGAGATGCTAAAAATTTTCAATCTTCTGTGCTCAACTATGACATTATTCATTACAGTAATCTAAATGAAGCTACAATAAACAAAAAGAAAATGCATTCTTAATATACAAGCAAAAGTATTTTCAAAATTTATACTTAACTATACTAGAAATATTATAAATAATAACCAAGAAATCAAACCAGCCTATATTAGAAATAGAAGACAAAAACACCCTAAAAGAACTCTGTATATTTATAAACAAATTCTAAATAAGCAGGCTAAGAAAAGAAACAGTTTAATAAGGGATCTTGTGCTAAGAAAAAAATTTATTATCTAGTAAAAAGTATTAAGAATTCCTTTAGATGTACTTCTAAATATCAAAAATATCTCCCTCTTTTACTCCTCTTTTCTAGAGGGCAGGTGATCTCAAAAGATATGTATGATCTAATACCTGGGACTTGTGAATGTATTCATTACAAGGTAAAAGGATTCTGCAGTTATAATTTAGTTTATAAATTGTAAATTTAAAAGGTTACCCTGGATTATCTAGTGGGGCCTAATCTAATTCCATTAGTCCTTAAAAGCAGAACTTTTTCTTCAGCTGGAAGAAAATAAAAACGGCAGAGGATATTCGAAGCATGAAAAGGATTTGAGACCTGTTGCTAGATCTGAGATATAGGGACCCATGTGCAAAGACCAGAGAGGGACCTCCTCGAGTTTAAGGTTGCCCCCCAGAGACAACCAGAAAATGCACACACACACACAGAAACAGGGATCTCAGTTCTACAACCATAAGACTGTATTCTGTCAACAACCTAAATAAGTTTGGAAGTGATTCTTGCCTGCAAATAAGAATTCCCAGAGGCTGTCACCTTGATTACATCCTGTGTGATCAAGAGCAATGAATCCAGCTGAACTAACTTGAACTTCTGACCACATAACTGAGAGAAAATACAAGCATGTTGTTTTAAGCCACTAAAATTGTGGTGACTTTTTTACTGCAGCAATATAAAATAAATACATACTAAAACAAAAAAATCTGTTTTCCCTATACCCTCCCATATTGCATTTATCGTTTTATGAGATTTAAAATACACAACAGGATATAATCCAGAAGCCTATTATCTTTGCCTTGGTAAATTGGAGTGCTCTATGTCACCAAAAAAGGAAAATTGTTAGATAAGCCCATCAGGTTTGATAGAGACATAATGAAAATAAGATAAATCCTTAATGAGATAGATTGATATGATGTCCATAAGACCAGGCCTGGTGACGTTAATCAGTCAACATTGCATCCTGTTATAAATCAGATCACCATGAACCAGAGCTGACAGAAGGGCAACAACTATTTCTAAAAACATTTCTTGTTGTTCCTTGCAGGGGTTAAATAGCAGAGTGAAAAGAAATTAGGGAGAGGGAGTGGGAGGTAAGTAAATTCCCTAATGACCTCTAATTTTAGTTTCTTCATCTATTAACTGCAGAGAAAGTTATGACAGGCATATAGTGAGAAATTAATTTTACAAAATATGTAAAAGTGCATAACGCACAAAAACACACTGCCATCATGTTGGATCATTCATAGCCATCCTAAAACTGTAAATCTTTATGGGAGCATTCAGCTTCATTGTTCTCCTTCAGAATGGCTAATGGGTCTGAACCATGGGCCTTAAAGTTATCAGCCTAACACCTAACTCACAGAACCTAAAACTAAACCAAACTCACTGCCATAGAGTTGAGGCTGACTCACAGTGACCCTATAAGCAGGGTATAATTACCCTGCTGATTTCCTGTGACTGTACCTCTTTATAGGATTGGAAAGTCCTCTTTCTCCTGAGAGGTGGTTGGTGGTTTTGAAATGCTGACCTTTCATATCACAGCTCAATGCATAACCAATATTCAACCAGGACTCCCAACAGAGCATAGGAACAGCTTAAATTCATACTAGTGCCCTTTTCTAACTAAAGTCTTCTGAAGGTTGCAATCTGAACTCCGAAGAACACTGTTTTTATCACACTATTGCTAGAAGGCTGTGCAAAGCAAGGAAGGACAAGTATCAGACCAGTGGCAGATTGCCCAATAAGGAATGTAAACACAGGTTCACTTGTGCTTACTAATTAATATGTAGTGAGTAGTCACACATTTTTACCATATAAAAATTCTACATTTAGGTATAGCTAGCATCTATCTTTCTCCAACCTCACAACACCTTCCTACAAAATCAAAGCTTCCTTTCCAGCTTAGAAACCCTGACAGAAACAAAATGCCCAGTAAGCAAGGTAAGAGTGAATTTACTTGTGATTATTTATTCATCTGTGAAGTATAATTTCATATGTGTTCCATCACATCTGGTTGTTGGGTAATCTGCCCCTGGGAACATCTACATGACGAAGCTGACAGTGATGGTTTACATCTGCCTAGAAAGTATTTCTGAGAAACAGCCTATTGAAGTCACGCTTCATATTAAAGAAACACAGAGGATAGTTGCCAGTGACTCACACTCAAAAAGAAGGGGGAATGGTTACTATTTGAATTTTGCACTTACTTGCTCACTCCTTGAATGAAAAAATAAAACTTTGCATGATCTCAATAAACTAGAAGATATATCCAAAAATGAGTATATAAAGAGAAATAGAATTTATTAAAAATAGAAGCTTAATAATTAAAACTGATTACATGTAGTAACAACTTCATAGCTGAAGAATTGTTGGGAAATATTAGCTATATATTTTTATTTTGCTGAATTTATTATTGCATAAATTGATTAATTGATTTTCTCATTGCTTATGAAAGATGTTCAATACATATTTATTGAATTAATGATTAGTACAGGCACTATGCTTGGCCTTTAATTTGGTTCTGCAGTCCCTGGAAGAATACATTATTGTAATTAAAACAAAAGGATCCATCATCTACTCACCCTCTTTCCAGACATTCAATTAAAAGTATATAATACCGAAAAACATTAAGCAAAATTGCATTCCCAAATCCATCAGTTCTGTAGCTTTTTCAAGTTAATAAAAGTCCACCTACTATTGATTGAATTGTGTTCCCTCTAAAATATGTTTGGTATTTTGCCTCTATGCCTATTGTTGAAGATTGATCATTGCTAGTGATTACAATACAAAAGTTGAAAACAAAGCATAAGGATCAGAAGTTGGAAAACATGACGTGGATATAGAAATTACTCTGGAAAAAGATGATAAGAGTTTGGCAAGACCAACAACTCCTTTAGTGTGAATACTTTTTCAACAACATAAACTGCAACTTAACCATGTGGACCTGGCCAAATGAAATACACAGGAGCTAAGTCAGCTATACCTGTGGAAAAAGACATAGAGAAGCTCAATATCTTTGAGTTTCAAAGAGCTATGGTGACTGTCAAACAGACCATCAATTACTTATATGAAATTTTAAGTAGAAGCTAGTTAAAATTAAAACAAGCCTATGAGAACCAAAGTGCAATCTTGAGACATCCTTGGATGAGTTTAAACACCATCTCAAGAACAGATTATGATGCATGGAGCATTAGTGATCAAGGATTAGGATAGCTGGGGATGGCATCAAGAATATCATACACAAAGAAACCAAAAGGTCATTAAAAACAAGGCAAAGGGGGGGTGGAAAAGATTAAATGCATATCACAAAAGACTCTGAAACTTGCTCTTGAATGTTAAATCGCTAAAACAAAATGAAAACTGATTTAATAGAAGAGATAAACATAAGGTTTCAAATGGAGACCCCAAAACACAAAATAAAACATTGTAATAAAATGTGCAAAGACTGGAAGTTAGAAAACTAAAGGAAAACACATATCCATCACTTCACAAGCTTAATCAACCGAAGGAAAAACAATGAATCCCAAACTACAATGTGAAGGAGTTTGTGGACATATTATTGAATGAAATGATATCAAAATAAAGTAGAAAGAATACAGAGTCATTTTAAACCTTCTTCCCCCCAACAAAGAAAAAGTTCAACACTTTCTGGAGATCGCATGAGATCAATTACTGATGATATTGAAGGAAGAACCCTACACTGTGCTAAAGGAATTAGCAAAAAATGAGACTCCAGAACTAAGCAGAATAGTAATTGAAATAGTTAAACAAATGCATGCTGAGTTGGTGGTGCTCTTTCATGTACGCCAAGATATTTGGAAGACAGGTACATGTCCAACTGACCAGAAGAGATCCATAACTGTGCTATTCCACAGAAAGGTTATCCAACAGAATGGGGAAATTATCAAACAACTTTACTAACATTGTTTGCAAGTAAAACTTTACAGGAGCTAATTCAAAACCAGGTGGAGCAGTACATTAACAAGCAAGTTCCAAAAATTCAACCCAGAGTCAGGTATGACTGTGGAATGAAGGATATTGCTGATGGTGCCTGAGTCCTGGATGAAAACATAAAACACCAAACAGATGTTCATTTGTGCTTTATTAGCTTTACAAAGGCATTTGAATGTGTGGATCAGAATAAATTATGAAGAACACTGTGAAAATGAGAATTGCAAAACATTTCATTGTACAACCTGTACATAGACCAAGAGGCAGTTATTTGAACAGAACAAAGAGATCTTTCATGGTTTAAAATCAGGAAAGAGGATTAGGGAGCAAGATGAATACCAAGTAAAACCCGCTGGAGGGACTCTGCAGAGACCACATCAAAGGAGCCACAAAGAAGGATATACTACACTTCTAAACAATGCAATACTCAGAGAGAGGGAATATGACGTCCAGGTAGCTACCATACGATCCAACAATACCCCTACTGGCCATATACCCAGAAGAGACAACAAATAATCCTTGGCCTGACATCTGTGCTCCAATGTTCATGGCGATACAGTTCACAATTGCAAGGAGTTGGAAACAACCCAACTTTCCATCAATAAACAAATGGATCAAAAAACTGTGTTACATACATATAATGGAGTACTACACATCCCTAAAGAGCAGTGATGAATGCATGAAGCACATCACCACATTGGAAGAACTGGAGGAAATTATGCTAAGTGAATAAGCCAAACCCAAAAGGACAAGTACAACATGAGTCCACTGAGCTAAGCTTAAAAAATCGGGCACAGGGGAAAAGCTACTATATACATTCCTGGGGTGAGGTCCAGCTACTAGGGCAGGAGACAAATCCATACAGGGACACACGTGGCAGCCAACTAAATAGGAGGGGGAAAGAAGGAGAAAAAACCACATGGGTAGTGGGGGGTGGGGGAACAGGGCACTAACCCACCCAAGGGGAATGTATTGTTTATATCTTCACAGGAGAGGGAGAGAGAGACAAAGTTTCAACCCCATACACCAAGACGTGAACGCAATATACCGGCATGTACCAGGGAACCAATACAAAGGTCGGTCATTGGAACAGCCCCTATCCCAACTATGTGGACATGCTCCCCAGCCCCCAGAAGAATGCACTTCAGAGGACAGCACTGAAACTAAAGCTTGGGGAGAGGGACATATCTAATTAGAGCATACAAGAGAAATGGAGAGGGATGGAGAGTGAGGGGATCACTTCCTGCACCACCAAGCCCCAAGGACAATGTTCGTGCTCAGAGCAGACAATGCACAGAGAGGACCATAGAGCTGGCCCTACCAGGAGGCATGATGTCCCTCACTGAACCATAGTGCTACTGGGGACAATACTGGAGACAGTGCAGGAATTATGCCCAATTTGACCCCATCACACTGGGGTGAAACACTAAGGGCACACAACAGAGCCAAAAGGGGAGCAAAGTCATGAAGTCCCCAGGGAATACAAATACTTTGGAAACTGAATGTAGCACACCATCAGACTCAACTGGAAAACACTTATAAAGGCCAACAAGCAGGCCTATTTATAGGCTTTTCCATTTTTTGTCAGAGACTTTCTTTTAGTTGTTGTTGTTTTGGTTTTGGTTGGGGGGGTGTTGGTTGTTATTGTTTGTTGGTTTTGACTTCCTTGTTGTTTTGTTTGGCTTTGCCTATTTTTTGTACTTATTAATGTCTCTGCATGTATATATAGATAGATGGGATAAACAATTCAGAGACAAAAAGAAAAGGAACAATGGTTCCTGAGGGGTAAAGGAGAAAGGGAGGTGGGAGAAAGAAAGGGGGTAGGGAACCAACCCGGGGACAAGGGAACAACAAGTGAACTAAAGTCAGTGGAGAGAAGAGCATAGGATGCCTAGCGGGGCTTAATCAAGGGTGATGTAGCAGAAAGGAGTTACTAAACCCGAATGAAGGCTGAGCATGATGGTGGGACAAGAGCGAAGTGGAGAGAAACAGAGGAATGGACCAGAAGGCAAAGGGCATTTATAGAGGTCTAAATACAGACATGTTCATATGTAAATATATATATGTATATATACATATATAATGACAGGGGAATAGATCTATGTACTTATATCTATATGTTAAAAATTAAGGTTGCAGATGTACATTGGACCTTGACTCAAGTACTCCCTCAATACAAGAGCACTTTGCTCTAATAATCTGACATTCTGTGATGTTCATCTTCCCAACATGATCGCTGGAGACAAAATAGGTACATAAGCAAATGTGGTAAAGTAAACTGAAGGTGCCTGGCTATCAAAAGATATCACATTTGGGTCTTAAAGGCTTGAAGATACACAAGCGGCAATCTAGCTGAAAAGTAACAAAGCCCACCAGCCTGTGTGATCATGAGGTGTCGATGGGATCAGGTATCAGGCATCTAAGACCCAGAAAAAAATCATACTCAAAGTGAATGGGGAGGTGGGGAGCATGGAGTGGAGACCCAAAGCCCATCTGTAGACAAGTGAACATCCCCTCGCAGAAGGGTCACAAGGAAGAGATGAGCCAGAAAGGGTACAGTATAGCACCGATGAAACACACAACTTTCCTCTAGTTCATTGATGCTTCTTTCCCCCCACTAGACCTCAATTCTACCTTACAAATTGGATTAGACCAGAGCATGCACACTGCTACAGATAAGAGCCCACAACAGAGGGAATCCAGGATAGATAAACTCCTCAGGGCCAACAATGAGAATAGAGATACCGGGAGGATAGTAGGAAGGTTGGGGGAGAAAGAGGAATCGATCACAAAGATAGACATATAACCCCCTCCCAGGAGGACAAACAACAAGAAGGGGGTGAAGGGTTACAGAGGATGACATAAGTTAAGAAAATAATAATCTATAACTTATCAGGGGTTCATGATGGGGGGTGGGCCAGGGAGGGGGATAAGTGAGGAGCTGATAATCAAGGGCTCAAGTAGAAAGAAAATGCTTTGAAAATTATGATGGCCAACTGACGATTGGATTTAAAAAACTGTGGTATGTACACACAATGGAGGACTACACATCACTAAAAAGCAGTGATGAACGTATGAGGCACATAGCACCATGGGAAGAACTGGAGGAAATCATGCTAAGCAAAGTAAGTCAGGCAAAAAAGGACAAGTACAACATGAACCCACTGAGGTAAGTTTTAAAAAATAAAATGAAATGCAAAAGGGGCATAGGGTAAAAGCTACTGTATACAAACATTTCTGGGGTGAAAACTGTGTAGTATGGCAGAGACCAGATCAAAACCGGGGATGCACATGGTAGACAACTGGGGAGGAGGTGGGGAAAGGAAACTAAAAGGATGAATATAAGGTAGAAAAGGGTAGTGGGGGCATGGGGCATTAATCCACCCAAGGGGAGGGTATTGTTTATATCTCCACAGGGAAAGTGGGACCAGACTTCAACCCAGTACGGCAAGGTGTGAATGCAATATCCCGGCATAGAATAAGGAACCAGTGGAGAGGTCTGGGAGGCTGGCCCCAGCACCATAAATTAAGTGGATTCCTGCCCCTCCCCAAAGAAGAATTTGTTTCAAAGGACAACATTGATTCTGCAGCTCCTGAGAGGGACATATCTGATCAGAGCACACAGGAGCAGATGAAGGGGGAGGAGGAGAGAGTGGAGCACAGCCTGGCCCACCAGGCCGTAAGGATGATGTTCCTGAATAGAGCAGCCAGTCCACAGAGAGGACAACATGGCTGGTCCCGCTATGAGACATGATGCCCTTCAGTGACCAATGACGCTACAGGGGACAGCACTGGAGACACAGTGCATGAATTGCACCTGAACTGATCACACCACACCGAGGCAAAGCACTGGGGGAGTGCAGCGGAACAGCAAGGGAATGGAGCGGCAAGGTCCCCAGGGAATGCTAAAAGTAGACTTTGGAGCCAGGGCGGGGTGCCCCAACAGACTGGACTGGAAAAACCCTAAAGACCAACAAATGATCCTTGAACTAACTACAAGCTTTTCTTTCTTGATGTGTTTTGTTTTGTTCTTTGTCAGTGTTTTGTCATTGTTGTTTTGTTGTATACTGTTGCTTTGTTTTCCTCTGTCTTCTTTTTGTGCATGTTATTATCTTCACAGGTCTGTCTAAATAAGACAGGCTGGATGAACTAACTGGAGGAAAAACAATGGGACCAATAGTTCCGGGGGTACTTGGGATAGGGGGTGGTGGGGGGGGGTAAGGAAGTGGTTTTAACAAACCCAGGGACAAGGGAACAGCATGCGATCCAAATTGGTGGTGAGGGGGGAGTGGCTGGCCTGATAGGGAATGATCAAGGCTAAGGTTACATAACGAAGAGGTATAGCTATAACCCAGGTGGGAACGGAGCATGATAGTGGGGCAGGAGGAAAGTCAAGGGAAATAGAGGAAAGAGCTAGGAGGCAAAGGGCATTTATAGAGGTCTAAACAAAGACATGTACATGCAAATATATATATGAGGATGGGGAAATAGATCTATGTGTCTATATTTATAGGTTTAGTATTAAGGTGGAGGAAGGACCTTGGGCCTCTACTCAAGCACTCCCTCAACACATGAATATTTTCTTCTATTAAATTGGCATTCTATGATGCTCACCCTCCAGACACAACTGCTGAAGCCAAAGCGAGTGAACAAGTAAATGTGGTGAAGAAAGCTGATGGTGCCCAGCTATCAAAAGAGATAGTGACTGGGGTCTTAAAGGCTTGAAGATAAACAAGCGGCCATATAGCTCAGAAGCAACAAAGCCCACATGGAAGAACACACCAGCCTGTGTGATCACGTGGTCCTGAAGGGATCAGTTATCAGGCATCAAAGAACAAAAAATCATATCACTGGCTACACACCTCCATGATACGATTGCCGAGGACAAACGGGTGCATAAGCAAATGTGGCAAAGAAAGCTGATGTTCCCCGGCTATCAAAAGAGATAGTGTCTGAGGTCTTAAAAGCTTGAAGATGAACAAGCGGCCATCTTGCTCAGAAGCAACAAAGCCCACATGGAAGAAGCACACCAGCCTGTGCGATCACAAGGTGCCAAAGGGATCAGGGATAAGGCATCATAAAAAAAAATCTTACCATAGTGAATGAAGGGGGAAGTGCAGAGTGGAGACCCAAAGCCCCTTTGTCGGCCACTGGAGACTCCCTCACAGAGGGGTCTAGGGGAGGAGATGAGTCAGTCAGGGTGCAATGTAGCACCAATGAAGAATACAGCTTTCCCCCATATCCTGGATGCTTCCCCCCCCCCCCCAACTACCATGATCCGAATTCTACCTTGCAAGTCTGGATAGAGCAGAGGTTGTACACTGGTGCAGATAGGAGCTGGAGGCACAGGGAATCCAGGGTGGATGATACCTTCAGAACCAGGGGGTAAGGGGCAATACTGGGAGAGTAGAGGGTGAGTGGGTTGGAAAGGGGGAACTGATTACAAGGATCTACATGTGACCTCCTCCCTGGGGGATGGACAACAGAGAAGGGGGTGAAGGGAGACTCCAGTTAGGGTAAGAAATGACAAAATAATAATCTATAAATTATCAAGGGCTCATGTGGGAGGGGGGAGCGGCGAAGGAGGAGGAAAAAAAGAGGACGTGATGTAAAAGGCTTAAGTGGAGAGCAGCAAATGCTTTGAAAATGATGAGGGCAAAGAATGTACAGATGTGCTTTATACAACTGATGTATGTATATGTATGGATTGTGGTGAGTTGCATGAACCCCTAATAAAATGTTTAAAATAAAAAGAAAGAAAATTATGATGGCAGCATATGTACACTTGTGTTTGACACAATGGATGAATGCATGGATTGTGATAAGATAAATAAGAGCCCCCAATAGACATATTTAATTTAAAAAATCATACCATATCAATACAAATATTGTTCTCTACCCATATGGAGCAAAAGAGAATGAAGTAATCAAAGGTTAAAATGATAAACTAGTTTAATGATCTATTAGCCCTCATGAAGCATACAACCGCTTCTATACTAAGACAAGGTGACGGTGGTCAGCTACTAGCACCTACCATTCTGCCCAGGGACACAACAAAAGGTTCTGTTTAAAATGGAAGAAAAGGAGCAACATTCAAGAGAGACTAGAGGAACCTTAAGACTAGAGATAATTGCCATAAGATAAATACTCCTTGAAGTTGAAATTGAAGCTATTCTGCAGGTCATCTTTCATCCAAATGATAGGTTGTCTTAGAAAATAAACAATATGGTGGTAGTTATGTGCTCCTTTAAGCACTGAACTCTCACATTAAATATTTGAGACCAAAATGTCAACACTTACCCAAAAGCAGATAGAAGAAAGCAAGTAACAAGAAAGCAAGAAACAGAATGAAACTAATGAGAATGTTGACAATGATAAATATTATAACCAAGAGCATGGAACAATTTGGATAAAATTGCTAAAAGGAAAGCAAGCTTGCAGTGTAAATTTTCACCCTAAAACACAAAAAATATTATTTTAAAAACAAAAAAGCACAACACTCAGCACAAAGATAAATAGTCACAAATTTATTAAAATACAACAGCAAGAATGCCTGTGGTTGGATTTCCCTTTGTCATCGACTGTTGGCACAATCTGGAGAAGCACAGCTCCCCAACTCTCCTGAATGATTTTTCCAGTCCTGATGCTAGCTAGGATGGCTGCTTGAATGAGCTGCAAGTTTATAGCTCTACATTAATAGCCAGGGTAGTTATAACCACAATAGCCTTGACTCTCAGCCTCAGCCCAGGGAACTCCATAACATCTTACAATAATACCTCTCTGATAGCAGGGATAGCACAGTGTTCTGAGCTGCTCAGGGTTAACACTAGGGGGCAGACTGGAGCAGGTGTAAACAGTGAATTAGCTAACTCCTCACACACAAAATGGGAAGCTCCAATCCCGCTCTTCAAAGCGAACCTTCCATTCCTGAAGCACAGCTCTACAAGGACACAGATTGAGGCACCCGAGAATCACAGTCATGTAAAAAAAAAAAAAAACAACAACAAAAAAACCAAGAGCCAACATTATACTCAATGGGGAAACACTAGAAATATGTCCACTGAAAACAGGGACCAGATAAGGATGTTCCCTATCACTACTTTTATTCAACATCGCACTGGAAGTCGTAGCTGGAGCCATCAGACAACAGAAAGAAGTCAAGGGCATACAAACAGGCAAGAAGAAGTGAAATTCTCACTATTTGCAGATGATATGATCCTATGTATCGGGACATCAATGAGAAAGCTGGAACAAACTTACGGACCCTGTTTCAGGGCGTGCATAGATTACCAAGTATAATGGAGGAAGCACACAGGGCAGAAACCGATATAGATGACTGGGACATGCTGAAATTACATCACTTATGTGCATTAAACAACTTCATCAGGAGAGTAAAGCAAGAGCTACAGATTGTTGGTGGAGGGGGGTTACCAGTGGCACATCAGACGAGGGTCTAATTACTAAATTATACATAACTATACAACAGCTCAATAAGAAAATAACAAATGACTGAATAAGGAAGTTGGGAAAAGGTATGAACAGACAGACAGTTGATGAAAATTGAAGTACAAATGGCTTACTAGCACATAAAAAAAATGCTCAGGATCACTACCCATCTAGGAGATGCAAACTAAAACTACAATAACGTACCATCTTACACCCAAAATTTTAGCCCAATTTAAAAGAGAGAGAGAAAACAACAAATGCTAGAGAGGATGTGTGGAAAATGGAACACATATACACTGTTGCTGGACTTGTGAATACATATAAATACTATGGACAACCATATGGCAATACTTAAAGCAACTGTGAATTAAAATTCCATATGATCCAGCAATATCACTATTAGGCACATACTCCTAAGAAGTGAGGTGTGACATTAGCAGCTGTATGCTCTCCCATGTGTATAGCAGCTCACTTCACAATGGCAAGAGACTGAAAGCAGCCTAAATGTCTAACAATGGAAGAATTGATATGGCTAAAGAAACTATAAAGAATACTATGTATCCCTAAAAAACAGTGATGAAAGCAAGAAAAACTTCATGACATGGAAATATCTGGAAACCATTAGGCTAAGCAAAGTTAATCAATCACAAAAGATCAAATATTATATGTCTCTTCACTAGTGAGAATTCTGTTCAGGTCTTTTGCCCACTGCCTCGGGGAGCTAACTGTTTTCTCTTTTTGGCATGCTAGATTTTAGTAGTAAGCCCTTTGTTATGTCATTGCTAAAAAACCTCTCCTGCTTTGTGAGTTCTCTTGGTGAAGTCTTTCAATGATACTCCCATTTCTATAGAGACATAAACAGTACCCTCCCCTTGGGTGGGTTAATGCCACAGGTGTTTTATCCATAGTATATCCCATTTGTCTATTTCAGCTTCATCTGTGGGTATACTCCTCCCTATTACAGTTAGCTTATGTATATTCTCTGTACCAATGTTCTTAAGTTTGTCCCGTTCCTTCCTTGAAGGTCCTGATGGTTTGAGGTTTTACTTCTTGGTCTGTGATCCACCTTGAGTTTGATCTTGTACATGGGGTGAGATAAGGGTCTTGTTTCATTTTTCTACAGGATAATATCCATTGTTTCCAGCACCACTTGTTAAAGAGGACATCCACCTCCCACTTGATGCTTTGGGGGCTCTTTTCGAAGATAAGTTGTCTATATACTGATGCTTTTATTTCTGGGTTTTCTGTTCTTTCCATGGGTCTGAGTTTCTGTCATTATTCCAGGACCACACTGTTAGACCACTGTGCTCAAAACAGTACAGTAGGTGTGAAAGTCACTTAAGGCAAACCCTCTGACTTTGTCTTTCTTCTTAAGGAGTTCTCTGCTAATTCTGAGCTTCTTCCTTCTCCATATGAAATTGGTGATCAGTTTTTTTTTTCAATTATTTGAAGAAGGTTGCTGGTATTTGAATCAGGATAGCATTAAACTTCATAGTGCTTGGGTAAGATTGACATCTTTACTATATTGTGTCTTCCAGCACAAAAAAAGGAGAAAGGTGGGGTGGGGGGAGGGGGGGACAAACAGGGAGATAATGGCACTTGGGGAGCAGGGCATTAACCCACCCAAGGGGAGGGTACTGTTTATGTCTCTATAGAAATGGGAGTATGCATGCAGACCCTACTATGGTGAGCCAAACCTTGAAGGCAATATAATCATATGGAGCAACTCATGAACAGAGTGGGCTACAGAGCTAGATCCAAACACAGTCAAACCGACCCCTACCTAGAACTATGTGCTACACAGGACAACACTAAACCTACAGATATGGGAGAGGGCCTGGTCTGCCAAGCACACACGTGGGCAAACCACAGGGAAAAGGCAAGAGTGAAGGTCTAGACACCATACTGGCACACCAACCCCTGAGGATACCATCCCTGAATGGAGCTACTAAGACACAGAGAGGACTGTAGGGTCGAAAATCACTCAAGACATGATGTCCCCTCACTGGAGAATTCTGCAACAGAGGGAAATACTGGGGACACATGGCGGGGAGGGAGTCCGGTCTGAACCACCCACAATGGGGCAAACCACGAGGGAACATAACAGATCAGCAATGGGATCAAAGCCAAGCCGTAATCCCCCCAAATAGATTTTAGAATAGGAGGGACAGTCCCCGGAACTCCCAGGACTGGTGGGAAGACAGTCATAAAAGTCAGCAGACATTTTTTATATCTTCCTTTTTTTCCCCAATCTTTTGTTTTCTTTTCTTTTTTTTTTGTCTTCATTATTGTTGGTTTTCCTACCAGTATAAGATAGGCATGGAAAGCAAGCCTGGAGAGAAAGCAATGAGATCAATGGTTCTCGAGGGACTTGAGGAGAGGAGGAGGCAGGTGACGGGAATGGTGATCAAACAACACCATAGATAGGGGAACAACTAAGGAACTAAAATCAACAATGAGGAGGACACAGAGATCCTGGGGGTGTCAGAGCAACAGCAATCTAGCTCAGAGGAGTTACTAAGAGGCAGAGAATGAGTCTGATTATGGGACAGGAGGAAGGTAAAAAGAAACAGAGAAAAGCTCTAGGAAGCCAAGCTATGGATAGAGGTATAAGCATAGGTATGTACATATGTGAATATATTAATTCATAAAAAATAGAGCTATTGTCCTATGTACATATATTTATATGGCAATACATTGAGGTAATGGATGGACTTTGGACCTCTGCTTAAGCCCTCCCTCAATGCAAGAACACTTTGTTCTAACAACCTGGCACTCTGTGATGCTCACCATCCTGACATGATCGCTGAAGACAAAATGAGTGCTTAAGCATGTGTGTTGAAGAAATATGATGGTGCCTGGATATCAAAATATACAGTTTCTGGGCTTAAAAGCTTGGAGTTAAACAAGCAGCTATCTAGCAGAAAAGCAACAAGCCCACATGGAAGAAGCATACCAGTCTGTGTGATCATGAGGTATTGATTTCCTTATTGATTGAGTTCTGTCTACATTGAGCTTGAAAGCTAATGCTAGGGGCAAATTACTGCAACATATTTTGCAAAGGTATATCCCTGACTATCATGTTAGTCTCTTCCTGTCATATTGATGCAGTGAGGAGCACTAAGGTACTAAATATATGGTGGTTGTTGGTCCCCTATCAATGGACACCAAGCCAGGGATCCCACCCCAGAGTTCACTGACCACCACTTCCCCAGTCTTGTGGTGGCCATCTTTTGCTTCCTCTCCCATCAGGGATTTTCAATCCTAAATCCAAGGGCTAGGTCCTCATTTGTTGAATTGAACTTCCACATCTGGGCTAGACTGGAGCATATACACTTGTAGAAATAAGAGCTCACGACACATGGAACCCTGGTCAGATAAACCCCTCAGGAACAGAAATGGGAGTAGCAATACCAGGAGGATAGGGGAGAGGTGAGGAGAGGAGGGCAGGAAGGGGAAACTGATCATAATGCATAAACATCTCATATAATTAACTGTACCTTAAATTCTATGACATTGGATGACTTATTGATGTTATCAATGTAATCACCTTATATACCAGGGGGATGATTGGCAATGCTTTTTGTTTTATTGTTGTTATTTTCTTTTCATTTCTTTGTTTGTTTGTTTTAGGTTTGGGGCGTTACTTTGGTTCTTGTTCTTGTTGGGTTTTTTGTTTTTGTTTTATCATCATATGACCGCCAAAGTAAGTCAGAATATTTCATATCCCATGGGCAAGCAGATGGATTCTGGGCTCCAATTTAATTCTAGCCTCTCTCCAAGAAGAGTTAGTTCTTATAACATGGCCCTGCTCAATACTCATCATGAAGAGATCATTGAAGATAATGGTGCTACAGCAATATATCATGAAGAAAGTACATGGTGCCTGGCTATCAATTGGAATAGTGTCTGGAGTCTTAAAAGCTTGTATTCAAACATGCAGCCATCTAAATGAGGCATCAACAAAGTCCAGATGAAAGAAGCACACAGCCAGTGTGATCCAAAGATGATAATTACAAAATCCAACTATGATGAAGGGAATGAATGATATCAGAGCTCAAATTGTGCACACTTAATTTATAGAAGGCTAAGGAAGACAGTTGGAGCCCCAAATCCATCTGTGCAGTATCTAATCAGATTAAGCTTCTGACATATCCCCTCTGGCCACAGGTAAAGGACTTGAACAGCTTGACTATCAAACAGAGACTATTTTAAACTTTATTATGTTGGATTGAATCGTGGAATAATATCTCAGTCAGTTGACCTCCCTTTGACACAACCTAAATTTGCTCTAGAATTAAATTTTTCTTTCATTTCCACCACAGAAATTTCTACTCTGGGTTTTTAAAATATTTTTGGTGGCCTTTTCTTTTTTACTCTTTATTTTTATCTTTACATAGTTATTTTTGTTTGTTTTTTCCTTTTGTATTTTCTTGTTTATGATGAGTTTTCCAGTTCATGAAATGCAAAAGAAGTACATGCATAGAGATAAAAACCTATAAATGGTTTATCAGAGAGAGGTTTTGGCAGGGTGAGGGGAATTGGGGAGCAAATAATGAAAAAATGGGAAAAGGGACAGAGTATTAGAATTGATTGTGATGATGTACATACAACTCTTTTCAAAAGTGATGTAGCAATGGAAATGTATGAGATGTGATTATATATCAAGAAAACTACTAAAAAAAAGAGAAAGAAAAACCAAAGTTGGCCAATGGACCCCATGAGTACAGGAGGAAGAATTTTTGCCTAGGGGCACTGAGATTTTGTTAATGGTAGTGGAATATTTTGGAAAAGATATCAATAGCGGTTGCACAAAAGAATATAATTAGTGGCACTGATGTTGAACTGGAGAATGGTTGTCGTATATATTTTTGTCACAGTTTAAAATATCATAATAATTATACTAACAACAATTATAAGGAAGAAGACAATATTCTGAAACTGATTGTGGCGATGATTGCATAACTCTTCATGATATAATTGATGTATTGAATTGTAGGATATGTGGGAAAAGTGACAACAAAACTGTAAAATAAACATGTAAATTGCTAGGTTTTAAAAATAATAAAATTAAAATAAAATCAGGAAAGGTGTGCATAAGGGTTGTATCCTTTCAGCATATTTATTACATTTGTATACTAAGCAAATAATCTGAGAACCATTTTTATATGGAAAAGAAAAAACACAATATCTAGGATAAAGGAAGGCTCGGGCAACTTGTGATATGCAGATGGCAATCTTGCTTACTCAAAGAGGAGGATTTGAAGGACTTACTAGTGAAGATCAGAGATATACACAGTTTTCTGTGTAGATTATACTTTACTATAAAGAAAAGAAAACTCTCATATCTGGACCAATAAACAAAACCATAATAAAGAAATTATCAAACAAAATGGACAACACTTACACAAGGATAAAGTATATAGGCGTTAGGAAAGAAAGTGGAATAGCAATGAGAAACATTATGAGGATGTAGGATAAGTAATGCTACCTTGTGGGACTTGTACTATATGACACAAAACAAAATGTGTTTGAATTGTTGAATGGAAAACTGATTTGCTCTGTAAACATTTACCCAATTCATATTTTTTTAAAAGAGGAAGAAGAAAAGGAATTTTGACTTTATCTAATGTACTTTGGAGGTGTTATCAAGAGGGAAGAGTCCCTGGCGAAGGAAATCATGCTGTTTTTTTATAGAGGAAGACCCCCAACAGGATGGGCTGACACAGTGACTGCAGCGATGTGCTCAGACTTCACAGTGGTTCTGAGAATGATGCTGAAATTGGCAGTGTTGGTTTCTGAGATACACAGAGTCACTATGAGTAGAAACCAACTTGAGGATATTTAATGGCAATAACATCGTGGGCATATATCCATATATCTATTTTAATGACCTCACAGTTTCTTTTTGAAGAGCTTTGTTATAGTTTTTAAAGAATAATAGCATATCTACCATCTATTATCATACATTGAATATTATCTAACATGAAGAAACTTCCATTTCCAAGTATCTAAATGCAACTTACAAGTGTCTCCTCTCTATATTAAAAGTATATTCAGACTGTCAAAGCAATCATGTATATTTTATTTTCTCTATAAAATCAAAGTTGGGAAACCCTTATTCTCTTGATAACATTATTCCTCTATGTTTATTGATACATTAGTGAACCATTCATCCATGACCTTAAGATATTTTCTTTTGACAAGATGATATCTTATTCCTCATATCTTTCACCAATAATGCTCAAACACCATTCATATGATATCAAATAATCCAAACATCAAGAGTTTAAGACACATTTTCATAATGACAATTGTAGCAAAAGCATTTTTATTTATACAAAACCTTTTCTAGATGATAGACTAAATTAAGAAACATGATATTCTTACCTCAATAAATTGTATTTAAAACAAATATTCTACAGACTAAACTAATAACAAAACACATGCTCATTTCCATAGAGATTAGATTATCTATAATAAGCATAGGTTTGGTTCATCATTTCCATTTTATGTTTTTGTTGTATTATAAATCCTTACGTACTGTTCAAAGGCTTTAGAACAATGGTGGTTCTCAACCTTCCTAATGCTGTGACCCTTTAATACAGTTGCTCATGCTGTGGTGAACCCCAACCATAAAATTATTTTTGTTATATTTCATAACTATGATTTTGTTACTGTTATGGATCAGGAGATCCCTGTGAAGGGATGATTCAACCCCCACTTCGTGACCCACAGGTTGAGAACCGCTGCTTTAGAAGGATACAAAATGTATGAAATTGGTAGGGAAATTAAAGGCTGCCAGAGTGATAAATGGAAATGTAAGATAAAGAACAGCCTTTCCTAGAGGATTCTCACTGTGGGCAGAGAAGCAAATACACAATTGTTATTTCCCCATTGCATTCGTTAAATCTAGTTGGAATCCAAATCTACCTTAATCCATCCTTTAATTTAATCTTCCATGGTCAAAGACAAGAAGAGGAAAGACTAAAGAAAAAGAGAGAGTGGAAATTAAAAACAGAGTTTTTTGAAATCATAGGAATTGCTATAAACCCCACTGCCATCAAGTCGATCCCAAATCAAAGCATCCTAATACAAGGTTTCAGAGGCTATAAATCTTACAGGATCAGCTGGCGAATTTGAATGCTTTAACTTGTACTTAGCTGTCCAGCACTTCCCCCACAATGTACCACCAGAATTCCAGGTATTGTTTTGCCCAGGACATATTTTCTGGTTTGATTTCTCATAGATATTAACCTCACCTAAAATATTAAACCAAGAAAACCACTTAGTAAGAAGTATAGGGATTTCCTAAGTGAGAATTCGTAGAAGATTCTGGAGAAGTACCCATACTGACATGTCTTAGGCATACACATCTTAGTCTAGGGATAGCAACAATCCAGAAATATGCTTCTCCTTAATGAATACATTATCCACACACTATTCTTCAAATCTACTAACTCCTATCAACTAAGTATGTAGCATCCCACACACTTACTCCATTATGTAAATGGTGCATTTAGTAGGATCAAATGTCTAGCATATTGGACCAAATTGAGAAATAACATAGAGAAGACCAATAGATGGAAATAAAAATATCAGCTTTATTATTTTAATCTGCTTGAAATATATTCATTTAGTTCTATGGTAGTGAGCAGACTACATCCCCTGCTCTCTCACCACCACCAACATCCCCACACCCACAAATAAAAGGTAGCCATTATTCAATGTCCATTTGGACGACGTCCAACTACATATACATTCATGATCCCATAGGGTTTGTTTCAAAAGGGAAAATTTTCTGGCTTTGCATATTATTTCCTAATATTGACTTTAAAGACTCAAAATTTAGGCTCTTACAGCATACGACACAGAGTGGGATACAGGCAGGAGAGGCAGAGGACGTGGCTCTGGGCATGTGTTTTCAGCCTCTAACCATCGGGCAGGTGGCGGTAGTGCCAAGGTCTACAGGAGGTCAGGCTGCTCCTGCTGCTCAGGCCATGAAAACAGCGTGTCATCCTGGCCCTGATTTACTCCTATCCAATCACTTCCCTTCACGCTGCTTCAGGCCTATCTTACTGCTGCTGGTGCCTAGCCCCACGCCCTGTCCCCAGGTCTTTCTCGGAGACCGCGGCAGCAGGGACAACTGTGGTCTGAGGCCATCCAGGAGTAGGCTCACATGTGTTGATTGTAGAATGTTCAAATCACATACTGTCCTATTTCTCAGTACCTATTATGGACACTAAGCAATGCACACCAGCATATACAGTTTATACTCCAGTAGTTTGACAAAGAAATATTGTTTGCAAACCAGATGTATTCATTAAGGATTAATCCAACTCACTTGTCCGGGGAAAAAAAAGGTGCGGGGGTGGGGGGAGAAGAAGAGATTGAATCCATAGAGAATAAAGAAACAGAGTAGGATGGCGCTCATCAATCAAGACATGCACTGCTTCTGGAGCACGTGAATGAGAAACGAGCATGGCAGGAGAATTAGTCGAATAGAAGTGCCCCGCTCCAGAAAATTAGGCAAATGGAAAGCAGGCTCCCCATTCAGCAGCTTCTGTCTTAAGGCCTAAAGACTAAGTAAATAAATAAACTATTGCTGTCAATTTACAGTGGCAGACCATCACCTTTTTCTCCCTTGGAAGGGCTGATGGGTCTGAACTGTAGACTTTCTTATTTCGCAGCTCCACAGTGAAACCACTGCTCCACCAGGGTTCCTTTCAGAATTAATACAGACCAGTTGTGGGGGTGTATGTGTGGGAGGAGGGGGGTGTTAAACTGCTCATCTTTCAGCTAGCAACTAAGTGCTCAACCACTGTACCCCTAGGACCCATTGACCCAAAGAGTGAACCCCAATTATCCCCCAGATAAAAAAGATTAAGAAATCTTAAAGTTATATCCACTCTTAAGACATGGATGATCATAAATCACCTTTAATATTGTAGTAGCATCTCCAATAACTCCATTAGGTACTCCATAAAATGATGCAGCCTTCTCAAGCAATATAAAATACCAGGCAATATCCCCAGAATTTAGAAAGAAGATTCAGAAGCTTAAGGATAGATTTAGAAATTTAAGTTAGGTTTAGAAATGTAGGGGATAAAATAGAAAAATTTACTCTAAAATGCTCACAAAACAATGATTTATTTAAAGAATTAACTTTTGCCTTATTGCTGTAAAATGTTATACACTATCACTGACAAAATAATAATAATTTATGAATGATGAAGGGTTCATGAGGTAGGGGGAATGGGGAGGGAGGGGAAAATGAGCAGCAGATATTAAGGACTCAAGTAGAAGGCAAATGTTTTGAGAATGATGATGGTAACAAATGTACATATGTTCGTAACACAATGGATGGATGGATGGATTGTGATAAGAATTGCATGAGCCCCCAATAAAATGATTTTTTAAAGTACATCCTGAAAATTTGAAATTAATATATCTACTGCCATCAAAACAACTTCTATTCATAGTGACCCTATAGGACACAGTAGAATGGCTCCCTCAGGTTTCCAAGGCTGTCCCTCTTCATGGAAATGGACTACCTCACCCGCCCCCCTCGAGTGGCTAGTGGGTTTGAACCACAGACCTCTAATTTAGTAGGACAATGCTTATCCCACTGCACCAACAGAAATCCTGTTGGAATTAATATAGCTTACTAGATCTCTATCACTTGCTACTGGAAATGTAATTCAGTATTTAAGCTGAACAATCACTAGTTCTGCTAGCTGTATGCAAACTTGTTTCATTTACTATTTTTGTTAGATAGTATTTTGAATGTCATTCATAATACAATCATAGCATATCTCATCTCTAGACCTGTCATCTTCCTCTTTTTTGCTGTCCTTTCATAATCTCATTCAATATTATGTCGAGAGTAGAAAATTCTAACATTAAAGATATCAATATGTGCTCACTTTTGAATTTCTATATTGCTGGAAAGTGGTATCTGGCTATAATCTACACATTAAGTAAACCTTAATTTAAGAACACCACGAATGAAAAATTTAGGATAAAAACAAATATGAAAAGAAAATACCCAAGGGTTGGCACTTGTACCAAATTTATATGATCTTAACCTATGAGTCTGATGAAGTCAAGGGAGTAACAGCTTCATTTAATCATGCTGAGAACAAGAATAAATTGATACTATTAAAAGGATCATCTCAAACAGATACCCCAGGTGTCCACATTTCTGGAATGTATCACTTCCTGTACAGTTACAAGAAACCCACTGAGGACTCTTGGCAAGCTTCTAACTCTGGAGCATAAGGAAACTTTTATTCCTAAAGGTCCTTTAACTTCAGGGGTTGAAACAACATATGGTAACCCAACCACTGACGTTTGAAAATATACATTTTAGGTGCACAGAAATTAATAATAAAAATAAAATGACAAGACATGCCTTGCATAATAAGAAATTACAAATAAACTCCATATCAACCCATTCATAAATGTATGTCAGCTGTCCACACGTTTGTCACTAAGCACTGAGGAGAGAAAGAGAAAAAGCAAAATGCATGAATCTTCAAGTTTGCTTTTTTGTTGGTGTATAAGACTTGTTTAGTTAAGCAGCCATCTAACTCATAAGCAACAAAGTCCACAGGGAAGAAACACACCAGCCTGTGTGATCACGAGGTGTCGAAGGGATCAGGTATCAGGCATCAAAGAACAAATAATAATACCATTGTGAAAGAGGGGGAGTGTGGTGTGGAGAACCAAAGCCAATTTGTAAGCAACTGGACATCTCCTTACAGAAGGGTCACAGGGAGGATACAAGCCAGTCAGTGTGCAATGTAGCAACTACGAAGCACAAAACTTTCCTCTAGTTCTTAAACTCCACCCCCCCCCCGCCACCCCCACTATCATGATCCCAATTCTACCTTACAAATCTGGCTAGACCAGAGCATGTGTACTGGTACAGATAGGAACTGGAAACACAGGGAATCCAGGACAGATGATCCCTTCAGGACCAGTGGTGAGAGTGGCGATACCTGGAGGATGCAGGGAAGGGGGTGTAGAAACAGATACAAGGATCTACATATAACCTCCTCCCTGAGG
The DNA here is from genome assembly GCF_050624435.1 of Tenrec ecaudatus. Classification (NCBI taxonomy): domain Eukaryota; kingdom Metazoa; phylum Chordata; class Mammalia; order Afrosoricida; family Tenrecidae; genus Tenrec; species Tenrec ecaudatus. The sequence goes on from NC_134531.1 coordinate 241,896,648, forward strand.
GACAAGCAACAGATAAGTGCGTGAAAAAGATTTCAGACAGTGTAAGACATGACAAAATACTAATTGATAAAGTATCAAGGGTACATGAGGGAGTAGGAAATGGGGAGGGAGGGGAAAATGAGGAGCTGATACAAACTGCACAAGTAGAAAGCAAGTTCTTTGAGAATGGTGATAACAAGAAATGTACAAATGTGCTTGACATACAATGGATGTACAGATGGATGGTGATAAGAGTTCTAGAAGCCCTCAATAAAATGATTATTTAAAAAAAGAGTTATGAATAAAGTTATCACTTTGAGAACCAACGGGGTGGGGGGCAGAAATTACTTGTTTAGTGATAGCAATGGACAGCAACAATGGACTCAAACATAGAAATAGTACTCCGCAACAAGTGCTAATCATGTGCTAGGTGCTCAAAGAGGGCAATTGTTTTATCTTTAATTTTTATATAAATGTGCTCAAAGCACAGAGTGGATAATAGGAGAAAAGGCGTTCTATTTAAAGGAATGAGAAGCGGAAGAGGCTAATTTAATAATGGATGTATTAGCTAAACTTTCTTGCAGACATAAAAATATTATCCTCTCACAAGCAGCGTTGTACTTCCAGATACATCATAAAATGTTCTTTGTGATGATGAATCTTACTGCATTCTTCTGAATTTGTCATTCCCAGCATCGAAAAGGATGATTCTTTAACTCCAAATTGCCGATTCCATTCCATTTCAGCCTACTAATGCCTAAGATATCGATCTGCATGTGTTCCATTTATTTTTTATTATTTCCAATTTTCCTCGATTCATACTTTGTGCCTTCTGCATTCTGATTATTAATGGAAATTTGCAGTTGTTCCTTCACCTTCTGAGTCTTGCTCCATCAGTAAAGGAAGGTGCTGAAAGCTTTCCCCACCGCTGTCACTCAGATGCGCGCACCTTTGAGAAGGCAAGACTTCCCCAGTCGTATTTTATGCGCCTTCCCTACCATGAAGCTCATCTTCTGGTGCTACACCAGATACTGTTCTAGTTCTGTTCTTTTTGCTACATCTATTTCTTTCATCTGGCTTCCCACGATATATGATCTGCAGTGACCAATCCCTCAGAGGTAGGCCATCTTTTCCTTCTTTCTCATAGATTCTTCCAAATACCATGAGGGATTGAGTCATTGTGCTGACAGGCACTGATGGCTTAGGTTGTGTGTCAACAAAAGGACAGAGGGCTTGCCAGCCTCTACAAACAAGTGAGCCGTTTGAGATAAATATCTTTCATCTATCTATCTATCATCTATTTATATATCTATCTACCTCTCATGTACCTACCTACCTACCTATCCATCTACATATCTATGTATCAGAATTAACTCAATGGCCCTAAGTTTGTTTTTTGAGATATGCATAAAGAAAGAGCCCTGGTAATGCAGGGGATTGTGCACTGGGCTGCAAGGTCAATAGTCTAAAGCCATCGATCATTCCTCAGGAAAAAGATGAGACTTTTACTCTGGCAAAGAGTCACAGTCTCAGAAACGCACAAAGACAGTTCAACCCTGTCCCATAGGGCTGCTATGCATTAGAATTGACCAGATGGCAGCTAATTTGAGTATTTATGTTATATTTAAATTTTGCATATGAATATTTAAACGTTTAAAAGTTTGTATATGAATATCATTATCTTTTAATTAAATGATAATGAATGAAATATTTCCACAAAACTTTTTAAAGTCTCTTTATAGCGAACCCAGCCTCAGGCAGGCTTAGATTTTTAATGTTCACTCAAACTACAATAAAGCATTCAAAAGAAAAGAACAAACAAGTAAAGCAACCAAATCAGATGCTTTCACCCAGTTCTAAACTTGATTATAATCTATAAACTTAATTTTCCCCTGAGATAGCAATGATCCAGGAAATAAGAGTTAGGTAAATAAGCACTCAAACTTTTTTTCTGTATTGCAAGTTGAACTAAAAATATGAGGAGATGAACAGGGATTTTTTCACTTTCCTGGCCTTAACAACTCCATTCTTGCATACTCCTTTCAATTCCATTTTTTTCTCAGAACTACTCAGCACAAGCCCAATTTGGAACAATTTTTTTATAATCTCTAGCTGGATTAACCAATACCTTCCCGAGGGCCTTTAAATTGACTTTACAGTGAAAACCTGATCCCAGGTTTTAAGTATTGGGAATGCCACTATTATGTGATAACCACTGTTCATCAAGTCCAAATTTCTGCTGAAACACAAGACTGACTCTTTTTAAAACTTTAACTTCTCTTGATAGTCCTTTACAGATCTGTTATTTACAATTAAGTAATATCTTAAGTTTAAAATCTCTTAGTCACCTAGCTCCATTTTTTCTTTGTTTTGCTTTGTTTCTTTTTATGACAAGGTGGCTCTGGGTCAAATATTTTTTTCGGTATCATGTTTTTCATTTTATTATTTAATTTTCATTGCGTTCCTTTCAGGTGACGATCACCGTGCTCCTACTGCCATCAAGTTGTTTCTGACTAATAGTTCTATAGGGTTTCTGAGGCCTTGGAAATCCTTACTGGTGTGGAGAGCCTCGTCTTTATTCTGTGGTCCAACTGGAGGCTTGCAAGCTCTAGCTTTGTGGTTAGCGGCCCGTGCACACCCAGAAGTGACCCAGGGCTCCTGATCACTGAGCAATACAATATTGTGAAATATAATAGACCCTGTCCTCAAGAAACTCAAAACTTAGCAAACAAAAGTGGCATATAACCACCTATATTAGCCCAGGTTGACCTGGGAAACAAATCCAGAGACACACATATGGGTATAAGAGAGCTTTATATCAAAGAGTAGTTCTATATTAAGAAAACATCCCAGCCCAGTTCAGATCAAGTCCATAAGCCTGATATTAGACCATATGTCTGATAATAGTTTATAACTTCTTCTACAGACTCACACAGCACATGGAATGATGCTGAGAGCAAGAGGATCACAGGCCAGTGGGGAAAAGTTGTGTGGAAGCATCGCAGTGCTGGTGCGGCTCTCCATATGGCTCTTCCAGCCCCAGGGCTCTGGCTGTCATCAGCATAGCTTCATGTGGCTTGTCTACACAATGTGAAGCAGAGAGAGTGTGTGTCCCACCTCGAGGGAGGAAGACAGGAGTTCCCAGAAGACTCAGAAGAAGGCCATGCCCACATAAAGTCATAATTAGCTATGACTTGATTGACAGACTAGACTCCACACTTTCCGTCAAGTTGACAGGAGATTGTATAACTGCCAACGACCACTCCTTGTCAGCTTGACACTTGTACACAACTCTTTAGTCAGATAGAATTTCCAGACATTAATGAAATCAAACTTACACCCAACATTATACATCTATCATATATATAAATGAAAATACAGTGACTCCATTTGTATCTGGTATACTGCACATGAACAAAGATATTCAATAAGCACATATAAAGAAGAAATACTAACTACCACAAACCTTTCTTTTGCAATTGATCACATGGTCACAAATGATAGGTAAAAATCCTTGTTTCATTACCCATTCTGTATTACATTTGCCCTTGGCCAGCACCTCAGCTGGCCCTGGTTCTTTGCCTGATGCAGTGACCCACAACTTCAATCTTCATTCCTGAGTGTCATTAAACATCCTGTCAGGATTGGGTGGCTGTACCTTACCATTTACTTTAATCACAGGGCACGGTAGCACTAAGAGTCAGCCTGTGGGACCTCCTGGATTCCAGACATATTCTTCTTTACTTCCGTTATGTAGCACCAGTCCAATTTCTTCTTAGTAATCAGGATCAATCACACCACTCAGTACTGTGACCTTCCTGACTTGTTGATACAAAGGCATGAGAAGCCCAAAGTGGCCAAGGGGGCATTCTCAGTGGCCAGTTCAGTGGAATTTGTGGTGTGTTTCCAGGTGGGAGAGTTCCTTCCTTCAGAAGTAGGAGCTCCAGGCCTGAAGTGCATATGGTTACTGGGAGAGGAACCAAAAATACTGTAAGTGGATCACGAGGAATAATAGGGAGTGGAGCCACTCCAGCTTCCACCCCTTTGTTCCTGGACCCATGAATCCTGACTATTGGAGACAGAGCACCATATACTGGCCACTGGTTTAGAGCATATACAGCCTCCTGGAGAACATTGCCCCAGCCCCACAAAGTGTTGCCACCTAGTTGGCGCCATAATTATATCTCTAGGAGGCCACTCCATTGTTCTATCAAACCAGCTGCTTCAGGATGATGAAGAACATGATATGACCAGTGGATTCAATGGGCATTGGCTCTTTGCTGCACTGCATTTGTTGTGAAGTGAGCTCCTGGATCTGAAGCAATGCTGTGTAGGATGCCATGCCAGTGGATGAGGCATTCTGTAAGTCCACGAATGGTAGTTTTGGCAGAAGCATTGCATACAGAGAAGGCAAATCCATATCCAGAGTAGGTGTCCATTCCAGTAAGAACAAAACACTGTCTCTTCCATGATGGAAGTCATCCTATGTAATCAACCTGCCACCAGGTTGCTGGTTGATCTCCCTGAGGAATGGTCCCATACCTTGGACTATGTTAGCATGTACTGCTGGCAGATGGGCACTCAGAAGTGGCAGTGTCCAAGTCAGCCTTGGTGAGTGGAAGTCCATGTTGCTGCGCCCATGCATAACCTCCATCCCTGCCACCATGACCACTTTGTTCATGTGCCCATTTGGTGATGACAGGAGTGGCAGAGGAAAGAGGAGGACAAATTTCCACAGTACATGTCATCTTAATCACTTGATTGTTAAAGTCCTTCTCTTCAGGGGTAACCCTTTGGTGCATGTTCACATGAGACGTGATTATCTTTACGTTTTTGGCCCATTCAGGGAGGTCTACAAACCTACTTCTTCCCTAATACCTCCTTGTCACCAATTTTCCAATCATGTTCCTTTCAATTCCCTGACCATCCAGCCAAGCCATTATCCACAGCCCATGAATCAGTGTACAATCTCACATTTCACCATTTCCCTTCCAGGCAAGCTGAACAGCCAGCTGCTCTGCTTACAATTCTGCCCGTTGGGAGGACTTCCCTTCACCACTGTCCTTTAGAGGGATATCCGAAAGGGGCTGTAGTGCTGCTGCTGTCCACTCATGAGTGGCACCTGCATATGGTGCAGAACCATCCATAAACCAAGCATGACTTTTCAGTTCCTCCGTCAACTTATCATAAGGAACTCCTTAGGAGGCCATAGGTGCAGACTGGGAGAAAGAAGGTACTGTGACAGGAGTGGACATAGTGGACAATTGGGCCACTTCTTCATGCAGCTTACTTGTCCCTTCAGGTCTTGCTCCAGCCCGAGCTCATATACACCACTGCCACTTAATGATGGAGTGCTGCTGTGCACATCCAACCTTATGACTCTATGACTCTGTGGGTCAGACAATACCCAGTTCATAATGGGCAGCTCAGATCTCATGGTGACTTGGTGGCCAATGGTGAGGCGTTCAGTCTCCACCAAGGCCCAGTAATGGGCCAACAGCTGTTTTTCAAAAGGGGAGTAGTTGTCTGCTGAGATGGCAGAACTTTACTCCAAAATAACAGGGCTCTATGCTGTGATTGGCAAATCGAGGCCTACCCAAGCCTCAACACTGAATCTCTAATTACAACTGACACCTCTAGCACCATTGCATCCATTGGAACATATGGTCCCGGTGGCAAAGCAACTTACACGGCAACCTGAACTTATTGCAGAGCCCTTTTTTTTTGGTGTTCTTCTGGGCCCCACTCAAAATTGGCAGCCTTTCATGTCACTTGATAAATAGGTCAACGTAGAACACCCAAATGAGGGCTCTGTTGCCTCCAAAATCTGAAGAGGCCCACTAGGCATTGTGCCTCCTGTTTAGTTGTTGGGGGTGGAGTGGGGCAGATACAATAGCTTATCCTTCACTTTAGTAGGAATGTCTCAACATGCTCTATATCACTGGAACCCTACAAATTTTACTGAGGTTGAGGGTACCTAAATCTTCATTGGGTTGATTTCCCACCCTCTTGCACACAGCTGTTGTACCAATGAATCTAGAGTATCTGATATAGCTTCATTAGTGTGTCAAATAAACATAATGTCATCAATATAATGGACTAGTGTGACATTTTGTGGAAGAGACAGGAAATCAAGTTCTGTTTGGACTAAAGTATGGCACAGGGCGAAAGACTTGATAAACCCCTGAAAGAGAGTTGTGAAAATGTATTGTTGTCACTGCCAGCTGAAGGCAAACTGTGTCTGGTGATCTTTTGAGACTGGTGTTGAGAAGGCATTGGCCAGATCATTTGCATAAGCAATAAAATCACATGTGGAACAGCAGTTGCAATTGGAGTCAACACCGGGTTAAGTTTATGATAGTCCACTGTCTTTCTCCAAGATCCATCTACCTTTTTTTTTTTTTAAAAAAACAGGCCAAATAGGTGAGTTAAATGGGAATGAGGTAGAAATCACCACCGCAACATTCTTAAAGTCATTGATGATGGCACTGATCTCTGCAATCCCTCCAGGAATGAGGTGTTGATTTTGATTTACTATTTTTTCTAGGCAATGGCAGTTCTAATGGTGTCCACTTGGCTTTTCCTATAATAATAGCCTATATTCCACATTTCAGGGATCCAATATTGAAATTCTACCAGTTACTAAGCATGTCTGTTCCAATGATACATTCTAGCACTGGGGAAATAGCAACAGGATGTTTGGGGGCCCACTGAACCCACTGTGAGGCACACCTGAGCTAAAACTCATTAATAACTTCATCTCCATAGCCCCCACTCTGATTGGTGGGCCTTTGAAACATTTAGGGACTCCTGAAATTGGTGTCACTTCAGAGCCAGTGTCCAGTAACCCCCCAAAAGTATGATTATTTCCTTTTCCCCAATAAATAATCACTCTTGTGAAAGGCCGCAGGAAGGCTAGAAGAAAGACTAACAGTAGAAACTTTCAGTGATATAGCAGGGTCCTTCTTCAAAAGGACCCGGCCTTCCCCTCATTCAAGGGGTTGTGGGTCTGTAAACTGGCTCAGGTCTGGGAATTCTTTTAGGGGTAAAGACTCTCTCTTCTGGCGGTTTGATATGAACTGCTGTTTACCTGATCTAGCTGTCTTCTACCTGTACAAATTGTGCAAATGTTCAGTAGGTTTCCCATGTATTTCACTCCTAGGGACACTGTGGCTAAGTAGACAATGCCATAAGTCCACACAAGACTGGTTGTTCTGATTTCTGCAGAAAACTTGCTGCCCTTTTTGATAACCACACCCACAATATCTCTATTGATTCAGTGTTGACACCTGCCCACTACCAGCACAGGGCCCAATCAGCCCCATTATAGGTGAATGTCAGGGTTCACGTAGGGCAGTTCCCACTGTTAATTCTGGTGTGAATAAAATAACAATCACTGGACTCTTCAGATATGCTGGGGCCCACTTCACAAACTTGCTACCTATGGTTGTGGTGAAAGGCATGTTCTAAGGGCACTCCTTTCGGGGGTCTATGGTATTATTCTGATAGATCCATTCCAACGTACGAATTTCCTTAGGCTTTTGGATGTCTTCTTCTACAGTGTGCCAACATAGATCGGGTACCACAAGTTGGTCTAATCTAGGTCATCTGGCAGTCCATGCTTCAATGAACCAACCAAATAAGCTATTAGATCCTCTGTTTACCTCTCTGGATCCCTGGTGATCAGACTACTGTGCTCCTGCTGTTTTAGCTAGTTCTTTGCCTCAACCTGTGTGCTACACTACCTGTGGGTCAAGCCAACCCACAAATTGTTTTTGCTAGAGCTTGAGGCTCCTTTGAGACCTGCTTTGCCATGCTGCTGGTGCATACATTGCTTGAGCTTGAATCAGGTGGATCCTGTCATCATGCTTGAGCTTCAGATCCCATCCAGGTCTGACTTGCTATGCTCCTGCTATTGACCCACCCTGCTGGCTGTTGTCTGCAGGTACACTCTGCCTGCCTTGCCTGAGGGAAGACTTCACTGTTTGCTTCCTTGACCTTGGGCCCAGCCTCTGAGTTGAAGGACTTCCAGTATAGTAACTGTTCCATGGAAGTGAGTTGAACTGAGCCCTCTGTACTGCTGTGTGGACTAATTAGCTGTTATATTCCTTCTCGCTGTTTTGCTTCTCTAGTTAGCCCGGACTAACACACCACTTATAAATAAAAAAATTATAAAAAAGTACTTTACAAAAATCTCAACAACGTGCTGTTGAAGCACAAAAAAGTAGAACTATATTGTCATGGAGGAAGGAGTGACATATGTGACATTTGAAGATAGATTATACCATACTAATACATAAGAAAGCAAAATGAACAAAAGGAAAGAACACTAATAGTAAAATAGGAAAAAGTAGCTGCACTGCGGGTTGTATAAAGAGATGAGGTAGAAAAGAAAGCAAATGGATTCCAAAATATAGTGATTATTGAATTTTAATTTCTTGAGTTTAAATTGTTCTCAGCACACTATTTGAAGACTAGGAAGGTTATGAAATATAATGTAACATGATCTCCCATTCTATGTTTTAGTAATAAAATGCTTATGATTGAAGGTCAGATGTATATATTTTGAGGGGAAAAGGGGATTAAGTAAAATTACTGCTAAATTAGGACAATGACAATGTAAATGGGAAATTAATGATTTAAGAGACAACAAGAAGATGAAATTTCCAGATGAAGTTTAAAATGTAAATTTAATTATTCTATAAATAGTCTTTTCTGAAGTATGTCAAATTAAATGAGGCAGAGATTTTCAAACTCTTGTTTACTAATTATTCCCAGATGTTCCTTCCTCCTATTTTATTTATCCACCCGTACCGAAGGAAAACGTTAAGCAGAACGAGGAGGAAAGCCAGCAAATGCTGACATCACATGTCTGTGGCACCATTATATATTTTAAAAATGGAGATCAAGCAAAACAGAAATCCTAGTTTTCTAAGATATATAGACCGACAGACAGCACTGCTTATTTTAGACATATCAGAAGGTGAAGTGAGAATTTGGCTATCATATGGACATTCGCTGAGAGTCAAACCAAGAAGACTTTGAAAAGCAATCCTTAACATGCTGAAAACAGAGGATCCAAAACACATCTTTTAAGAAATAAACACTGAAAATAGGCTGGAATAAATTCTTACACAAAATATAATACTATCCATAAGCAACTGTGCCTACTAACTCTGAAAAAAAATTAAATTCCCCTATAGCTACCTCCGACAACAGTTTCAGCAGTACATTGACAGGGAGCTGCCAGAGGGATAGGCCAGATTCAGAAGAGAACATGGAACAAGGGATAACATTGCTGATTTCAGATGGATCTTGGATGAAAGCAGAGAATAGCAGAAAGAGTTTACTTGTGTGTTATTGACTGATAAGGCTTTTGATTGTGTAGCCCATAGTAAATTATAGATGACCTGGGAAAGAATGGGAATTCCAAAATCCTTCATTGTGTGCATGAGGAACTTGTACATGGATTGAGGTGGTTGTGTGACCAGAAAAAGGGAATGCTGCAAGTTTTAAAATCAGTAAAGGTGTGTCCAGGGTTGTATCTTCTCAAGATACTTACTCAGTGTGTATGCTGAGCAAGTCATCAGAGAAGCTGGATTATATGAAGAAGACTGTAGCCTCCGGACAGAAAGAAGGCTTACTAACAACCTGCAATACACAGATGACACCACCTTGTTTGCTGAGAGTGAGCAGGACTTGAAGCCCTTGCTGATGAAGATCAAGGATTGCAGCCTTCGGTTTGATCACAACTCAATGTAAGGAAGACCCAAGTGCTCACAACTGGACTGACAGGTAACATCATGATAAATGGAGAAAAGATTGAAGTTGGTAATGATTTTATCTTGCTTGACTCCACAATCAATGCTTATGGAAGCAAGGGGATAGAAAGAGGAGTTGCATTGGGTAAATATGATACATGAGACCTCATTAGAGTGTTAAACAGCAAGGATGTTATTTTGAGGACTAAAGTACAACTGGCCCACACTATGGGATTATCAATTGCATCATATGCATATGAAAATTGGATATTGACTTAGGAAGACTGTAAAAAATCTCTATGAATCTGAATTGTGGTTTTTGGAGAAGAATATTGAAAGTAACATGGACTGCTAAAAGGACAAACCAATCTGTCTTGGAAAAAGTGGTGCCACGGTGCTCCTTGGAGGCAAGGATAGTGAGACTTTGTCTTACAGAACTTAGACTGTCAGGAGAGAGCATGCCCTGAAGAAGGCCATAAGGTTTGATAGAAGAACAGAGCGGGAAAGGAGAGGAAGGCCCTCAGGAGATGGACTGACCCTGTGGCTGCAAGTACAACAATGGGCCCAAACACAGGAACAACTGTGAGAAGGGCACAAGACTGGCAATGTTTAGTTCTGTCGTGTAAAAGGTCTCTGTGGCTTGGAACTAACTTGGAGACACCAAACAACAACAACAACATAATCTCAGATGGATCCTTGAGAAATGCCAAAGGTTAAGCACTCAAATACTAACATAAGGTTAGCTGTAAGAATCCAACAACAGGGCCCACAGAAGATCTGCTTCTAAAATCTCACAACCCTGAAAATCTTAGAGAGTCGTTTTCCTCTACACACAGGGAGTCATCATTAATTGAAATCTACTTGCCAATACCCTGGATAGTCACAGAGTCGACCTCCACTGAAGTCTTTGAGAAGCTGAATCAATTTCATCCTTATTTTTTAAATGAAATTAAATTTGTTATCTTAGATTTATACATTCAGTGTGTAAATTATTTAATATGGTTCTTTCAACCATACTCTGTAAATCCCATTTCCTGATGGGTCAGGGTAAGAGAAGTTGGCGAGACGATACTGATAGGATTATGTTGTGAACAGTTGTTAATGTTGATTGCCATCATGGTGGGGAGAAAATGAACTATCTCAGAAGCAGAAAGGGAATATCATTACCAGCAAGAGACAAGAGCCAGAAGTGGAGTGTGTCTTTGGAACCCTAAGGTCCATGCACATTGAACTTCCTTGATCCAGGAAATAGCTTTGACACAAGAGTAGTGGTAGAGAAGGAGTAGCAGGAGAACCAGTCATTAGAGCATAAGACAGGGCAGTGGACTTCACAGGCCACAGGGAAAGTAAGTTCTTGGGGACAGGGAGCTGACTTGTGGAGTGGAGTGCCTCTGAGCACTGAGTTCAGGGAGCTGAGTTTGCTTACCCATGGAGCTGGAGCTAGAATTAAAGGCCTTTGTGTTGAGGCTCATAGTTCAGTAGCATACCCTTTGGACACTTATTGGCAACCCTAAAAGAGATTCATAACAGTGTCCAAGGAGGGAAGAGGCCAGGCCAAGTGACTGAAGGTCAGAGAGACGCTTGCCTGTGAACAATACAGAGACGAGACTGTCCTGACTGAACAACTGCATACTGTGCACTTCTAACTTGAATTGTAATCTGTTGACTTTCCTAATAAGACCCATAATCATGAGCATTGTCTTTGAATTCTGGGAAGTCATCACAGTGAATTATTAAACCCAGCCACAAAAGTAGAGAGTTCTGTGGGAGGGATAATTAGTTTCAGAATTGGTAAGGAAAGTCGGGACTTGTTGGCATGTCTGATCTCTGTCATTTGAAAATCAGCCTTGGGAACCAGGGAGGTGAGATATGATATTATTTTTCCAGAATATTTTCATAAATGGTGTATATGTCTGTGTGTATGTGTGAATGAGTGAATGTATATGTATTCACTCTATGGATATTCCTTCTGCTTTTTAAGTTTCCTGACATTCTGCTTTAATACATATTATAGTTTTATGAAGTTGTAGATCATGTAAAATATGAAACACATGTATCATCAGTTTCTAAATGAAATGGATTTGATATCTAAAAGATCATTTTTATTTCACTTCAGCTTTAAATATGCCTTTCTCTCTTGAAAGAATTTCAGAATATGAATGTTGCATTAATTTGTATAAGCTCTGATTTAACAAGTATCTTGATTAAATACTCCTATAATCAAATAGGAATAACTTGGTGTGATTATGCTCTAGAATACATTTTCCCATAACTGTATGTTTGTGAATTTTTTGGCAAGTTGTGTCTTTCTATGGGAGAATATAATCAATTAACAGATTAAACCAGGTTAATATAAAGTGATTTCATTTTAACCAAATACTTTTCTTTCTTCTTCTTTTCATGCTTTTCTTTAAGCATGAATGCAAGAGTTCATAAATGGGTGAAATTACATCAGGGGCACAAGAGAAGCAGAGCAGAGTGATGGAGTATCTCCAACTGGGTGACGGAGAAGCTTAAAAACTCCTCACATCAAAGCCAGAAGAAAGAGGGAAAAGAGGCCCTCTCTTGTACAGAAGACCATGATCATGACAATGGCATGTACTAGAACTTTTCTAGTCTGACTGTGTTCTATGTAAATACAAGGAAGCCCCACAGGGCAAATACACCAGCAAATTATAAGTTTTAACTAACGTAATTTTGAATGTGGTCTATGATGTGTCTACGGATGCCTGAAACAGAATTCCTGACACATCTCACTTGGATGAAAGAAAGAAAGAAGAAAATGGTGGTAGTTATATAATTTCATGTCAACTAAAAGATTTAGAAAAGTGGTATTCAATCTGTCAATCAGTGATTGCCTATGGGTGTGGCTTTCTGAGAACCTCTCCCCTCTGTCTGCCTTCACCTTCCTGCTGGCAGGCCTTGATTACTATCAGACCCCAGTGATAAGTCCATCGCTATTAGTTCCAGAAGATTTTGCACCCATCAGCCCATCATATTCCTGCATTCTACTTGCTTGTAACTGTGTGATTCTGAAGAAAGACTTATGGGCTAGCATCGGACCTCTGGACTTGAGTTGGACTGAGCTAGAATGTTTTCTTCATGTATGATTACTTCTTGATATAAAACACTTTCTAATACATATATGAGTGTCACTAAATTTGTTTCTCTAGTCAACTGGGTCTAACACAGAAATCCTTCTCATTATCAACCCTTTTTGCAAAAATAATTAGGTACCTTTCCATGAAGGAATTATTACTTCTTTTTTTAACTTCGTAACAGAAATTATCACCAGTGTTGTGAACAATATTTTAGATGGGCGGTCCCTGCATGGTGTAAATAGATAAGCTCTCAACTCCTGTTCTAGAGATAGGCAGTTCAAGCCCACTCAGAGGCACCTTAAAAGACAACCTGCAAGCTGCTTCTAAAAAGTCACAGACATGCAAGTCCTAGGAGGGGCAACGCTATTCTGCACAGATGAGGTTGCTATGAGTAAGAATTGGTTCAAAAGTCATTAACAACTACAATATTATCAAGGAAAACAGCAGTGATTCCATGGTAGGACTTTCCTCATATACAGCCACCCACATCTGTTAATGGAGGTTTGTGTGTTATTATAATGCTGAACAGATTTCAGGGGTGGGGGGTCCCAACTAACACATACTTAGAAAAAAGGTCTGACAATCGAATTCCAAAAGGCCAGTCATTAGGGAGCCTAGCAATCCCAACAGTCAGATTTCCAATGTTCGATGAGCTAGCTCAAAAGCAACTACCCCCACCAATATCCTTCTGACAAGGTCTCGTGTTTTCTCAAAGCCTTCTGTGTTTCACGAAGGAAACTATCGCTTTCATCTGCTGGGCTTTCCTCCAGGTTTTCTGAAAGTTTCCTTGTCATATTCACATCTGGCAGTAAAATAGCTCCCTTGCCCATGTATTGACATTACATGTAATAGCTTACAGATGGCCAGTGAGCCACCCTGCCCCAGACAGGCACATCCTTGGGGTCAGTTTGCCCATCTGCATCAGATATCTGGGTAAGAACGCAAAAGAATCCACGTTTCTGAATCACTGCCCAGATTTGCCTTCAGTTCATGATAAAACTGCCTTTCGGGGTTGAGGGGGGACCTACTAAAAGCCAACCTCTTATCCAACACAATGAAATGGAATTGCATGCATCCTCTGTTCTTTACATTGGGCAACAGAAAATCAATTTATTGGAGAAAATAATATACTTTGCTATTTATGTGCTCAACTGTGCATGTACTAAAGATTTTAGGATTCATTTAGGTTTCACCTGTAAAAGAAGGTAAATGTCCCTGGTCCCACCTTTTTGAGAAAAGTATAGAGAACATTAAAATTATTTCTGCTTCCGACCTTGAAAACTAGTCCCTAGACACTCACCCTCTGCCCTCTGGGATATCGCGCTGCACGTGTGGAAGCTGTGGTGTGTTAACAGTGCCTTGGATCCACCCACCAACAGGAAAATTCTTAGAAGCATCTGTTCATGGAATCGGATTTGTCTTGCTCACATTTTTTTTCTAACATCTCAAGTTGTTTTGATGTGGTTACATTGAAGATTGAAGAAGAAACAAGGAAATCCTTAGGGAAAGCAAACACTAGCTCCTTTCTTCTGCTCCCAATAAGTGCATTCACTGTTGTCTATTCTTTCTCTGAGCTCTCAGCAGCTGAGTGCTTTCATCTGAGTCTTGTGCCTTTGTAAGAAGCTGTTTGCGGTCCTTTATTCTTTAACTACCAACAAGCATGCTAAAATATTATCCTATTTCTAACACATATTTTAAAAATTTGTCCAGATATCTATTTGTAACCTGACCACTAGAGATGACTTTTAGGGATGAAAAGTCACAGCCTCAGAGCTGTGATGAGTCAGTGAATCAGATATCTCTCTGCCCAAATATAAGAATAAACTAGAGATAAGTACGTATTAAATCAGTGGAGATGGGTAAAATATCTACTTTCCCCAACCACTGCTCCACTTACTGATTTGTTTGAATACTTGCCCACAACATTTTTCCCAGACACCTCAAAGGGGTTTTAAATCAGAAGCTTTTCTGTGAACCATCTGGCGGCTTCCTGGAAAGCAGTAAGACAAGATGTCTCTGCTCAGGGAGATTGATTAGATTTCTCAGGGAACCTTTTGAAGCTAGCCATTTACAACAAGATGCTCATGGTGGGCCAAACTTTTAGGTAGCTGTGGCTGAACCAATAAGAATATTGGCAATCGACACATTCAACACAATGAGTTTCTCAGGGCATGAAGAAGTGGGAAAATAATAAGCTACAGTAATACTAGAGCCTCCTGGGAAAGGAAAGAGGAAACAGAAGTTGAAGATCCAGGTACAAGATACAGTTGTCACAAGCATTTAGCAGCACTTACTATGTCACAAAGGAACAATGGTGGCATAGTAGGTTAGACGTTGGAGGGCTACAAGGTCAGCAGTTTGAAACCTCGGCTGTTCAGACAGAGAAAGACAAGGCTTTCTGCTCAGGGAATTTGTTACAGTTTCTGAAAACAGCAGGAACAGTTCTTCCCTGTCCTAAAGGCTCATGATGAATCCAAATCGACACAATAGCAGTGAGTTTAGTGTTTGGTTTTCTGTGTCACCATGTTAAGACACTACTAGGACTGTGGCAGAATTGTCACCATCCATGTGGGAAGCCTGGGTTTAATTTCCAGTCAATACACCTCATGTCTAGGCCCCACTCGCCTTTCCATGGATCCTTTTGAGTTGCTATGATGGTGAAGAGGTTTCATCAAAGCTTCCAGAACAGGGCAGGCTAGATGTAAGGCCTTGTGATTTACTTCAGAAACTAAGCCAACGCAAGTCCCAAGGATTATAGAAAATTGTAAAAATGTTGCAGGACTGGAAATGTTTTGTTACATTGTGCATGAGGTCAGCAACAGACAGGAGCCATCTCAATGATAAAGGACAACAACTAGGTAGCAGGCTGAGATGGCAAAGGTATAACTTCTTCATCTGAGAAACTCTCGCTGTCTTATTGGGTTGAAAGTCGTATACACACATACAAGTATGTCACAATTTATTTAGCAGGTTATTGAAATAATACAGAAAGAGGGAGGGGAATAAAAGAGGACCTGATGCAAGGGGCTTAAGTGGAGAGCAAATGCCTTGAGAATGATTGGTGCAGGGAATGTATGAATGTGTTTTATACAATTGATGTATGTATATGTATGGATGGTGATAAGAGTTGTATGAGTCCCTAATAAAAGGTTAAAAAAAAGAAAAGAGGAGAAAAAAATGATTAGGGCAAAGACTGTACAGATGTGCTTTATACAATTGATGTATGTATATGTATGAACTGTGATAAGAATTGTATGAGCCCCAATAAATTGTTAAAAATAAATAAATAAAATAAAATAAAGAAAAGAAAAGAAATAATACAGAAAATACACAGGAAGGAAAAGTCTTGGATTTATTGTACTGATATTTAAACATAACTGGAGTGAGATTTTTAAGTCATCATGATTCTTTTTGACTAATTCCATATGGAAAATTTAGAGAGAAGCAAAGTGGCCTGAGGAGAAATGTTGATTAGCTCATCCTCGGTGAACTCGTATAAAAGTCACGGGAAGGAAAATATCTTATAAGAAACAGAATAGACCAAGAACAGATTCTGAACAACACCAAGCTTCAGGAGATAACAGAATAGGGGAAGCTGATGAAGAAGACTGAGAAAAGTAGCAGTTGGTGAGAAAGGAGACCGACACTGAGCGGCTAGGGGATGCCAAGTAGTTTCCAAACAGAGGGAGCAGACAGTTGCAGCAAATGTCTCAGAAAAGTTAAATTAGGCCTGAAAAATTATCTTGGGATTTTAAAATTAGGAAACTGTTATTGAACTTCATCACAACAGTTAACAGAGCCTTGAAAACAACACTGCATGCTGGGAATATTGATGTTTTGTGAGGCATTTAATATATCATCCAATACAATATTAACAAAAGAATTTAACAAATCACATTGACTGAGAACTGGAATATTTATTGAGTATTTAATCTAAAGTTCTATGCAAAATAAATCAAGTCAGCTGTGCTAGTCTGGATTGACTAGAGAAACAAATTCATAGACACTCATGTGTGTATAAGAAAGATCTTTATATCAAAGAGTAATTATATATTAAGAAAGCATCCTAGCCCAGTTCAGATCAAGGCCATAAATCTGATATTACCCCATATGTCTAATACTAGCTGTGGTAGTTACATAATATGCTGTCAATTTGAGAGGATCACAAGTAAAGGGGTGGAGTCTGACCTGTCAATCAAGATATAACAACTGAGGCCTCTGTGTGGCCATGGTCTTCTCCTGAGAATTCTGGGAACTCCTGTATTTTCTTCCTTGGAGGCTGAAGATACACTTTCTATTCACTCCCTGGAAGATAGTCTACTGACAAGATACATGGAACTATGCTAGTGCCCTGAGCTGAAGAAGTCACATGGAGACCTCTGCCAGTGCTGAGATGCTTATACTGCCACTGTATCCAAAGACTTTCTACCCACTGGCCTGCATTCAGCATCATTGCATGTGTTTCATGAGTCTGAAGAGGACTTTATAGATTAGCTTTGGATATATGGGCTAATATTGGATTTATGGGCTTGGACTGGACTGGGTTTGAATATTTTCTTAATGTACAATTACCCTTTATATAAAACTCTCTTATACACATATGAGTTTATATGGGTTTGTTTCTCTAGTCTACCCGAATTAGCAAACTACTCTATAATTTCCTCTTCAGACTCATGTAACACATGCAATGATGCCTAATGCAGGAAAATCACAGGTCAGTGGGTGGAGAATCTTGTGGATCTAGGTGTGGTGGAAGAATGTCAGCGTTGGCAGGGGTCTCCACATGTCTCCTCCAACTCCAGGGCTCTGGCACCATCAGCATAACTCCAGATGCCTTGTCAACAGAAATGTCCAGCAGAGAATGTGAGTCTGGCCTCCAGTGAGCTATTTGTCTCCATAGCAGCCCTAAATGAGGCCATTAACCTGCAACCTGATTGACAGATTAAACTCAATCTCATCACTCTTAATAATCTTAAATCGACACCAGATTGTATAACTACCACATAAACAATAAGATGTAGAGATTTTGTCAATGTTTTCAAAATATTCTTAATCCAATAAACCGGGACACCAGAACCTTAAAAAGACCATGTGAGTCAGACATGAACCCTTTGTTTGCTTGTGTCCCCACAGATCTGGAATATGCATACGGACCCCACCACGACACACCAAACAAGGAGGGCAACGCAAAGTACAGAGGTCTACACAAAGAGGCTGGACGACAAGCTGGCCCAAACCAGAATTAGGCCGACCCCCACACTCAAAGGGAATACCACAGAAAACAAAAGTAGATCGTCTGGAGTGGGAAAGGAACTGACCCACCACACCACATCCAAAAGGAAGCTGAAACAAAAGAAGGAGAAAGGACGTAGTGGAGTACACCTGGGTCCACCAAGCCCAAGGTCGATAGACCAGCTAGAAGGGCCCATCATACAAAGAGGAACATTCAGCTGACCACACTACGAGATGCGACATCCTGCACCAACACATGGCCCTACACGGGACAGCACCTGAGACACAATGGGGGATGTGCGACTGAGCTGATTCCGCCACACTGAGGCAAACACTGGGAGCGTGCAATGGAGCATTGGAGGAAGCAGAGCAAAGGGATCCCGAGGGAGTATAAAAGATGGTCTTCCGGGCCAGGACGTGGCGCCTCACAAGCTACACCTAGAAAACACTCCTAAAGGCCAACGAACTGACCTTGAACTACTAGCAATTTTTCTTTTAATATTTGATATCTTTTTGTTTAGTCTTTAAAAATTTTTTTGTTTTTTACCTTGTAAATTTTGTATGTTAGTGGCTTTTCTGCTTATCAGCGTGTCGATGTTGCTTCTGTCGAAGCCATTTTCTTATGCGCCACTTGGGTGCAGTCAAAGTCATATGCATTTGTATGCACATATTACTATGTCAGCAGGTCCACCTAGACAAGATAGGCTGGACAAATAATGAGAGAAGAAAACAACAGGACCAACAGTCCAGGAGGGACATGAGAGCGTGGGAGGTAGGGGAAGGAAGGAGGTGTAGCCCAACACAGGGACAAGGGAACAGCGAGTGGTTCAAAACCAGAGGAGGGAGGGGAGGGGAGGACTGGTAGGGAGTGACCAAGAGCAAGGTAACTGAGAGGAATTACTGAAAACAGAATGAAGGCTGAATATGGTAATGGGACGGGTGGAAAGCGAAAGGAAATAGAGGAAAGGAGTAGGAGGCAAAGTGCATACAGAGAAGCCTAAATGCAGACATGTGCATATGTAAATATATTTATGATTATGGGGGCAATAGATTTATATGCATATATTTATAGGTTCAGTAGTAGAGTAGCAGATGGACATTGGGCCTCCTCATGCATAATCCCCCAATACAATAGCACCTCGCCCTGCTAAACAGTCATTGCAGGATACCCATCTTCCCGACATGATCACTGAAGACAGACGTGTGTGTAAGCAAATGTGGTGAAGAAAGCTGATGGTGCCCGGCTATCAAAAAGATATAGCATCTGGGGTCTTAAAGGCTTGAAGGCAAACAAGCAGCCATCTAGCTCAGAAGCAACAAAGCCCACAGAGAAGAAGCACACGGCCTAAGCAAATACAAGGTGTTGAATGGACCATGTAGCAGACACCAAGGAACAAAAACAATCATTATGTGATCACCTTCCTCACATAATCGCTGAAGACGAAAGTGTGCATAAGCAAGTGTGGTGAAGAAGGCTGATGGTGCCCGGCTACTGAGAGATATAGCATCTGGGGACTTAAATGCTTGAAAGCAAACAAGCGGCCATCTAGCCCATAAGCAACCGAGCCCACACGGAAGCAGCACACCAACATAGGTGACCATGAAGGACAGAGGAGACCAGGTCTCCAACAACAAAGGTGGGGTGGTGGTGAGAATCACATCACCGTGAAAGAGGGGGAGTGCGTGATGGGGACCCAATGCCCATCTGTAGACAGCTGGACACCCCTTCCTGAGAGGTAGTGTGGAGGAGATGGGCCACTCAGGGTTCAGTGTAGCAACAATGAAACTTAAAACCTTCCTCTCGTTCCTGAACGCTTCCTCCCCTCCCAATCATCATGACCCCAATTCTACCTTGCCTTGCGGACCTGGTTATACCAGAGGATGTACAGTGGTGCAGTGGGGATCTGGAGGCACAGGGAATCTAGGACAGACAAACCCCTCAACACCAGCGGTGGGAGTGGCGACACCAGGAGGGAAGGGCATGTAGAAAGGGAGAACCGATCTCAGAGATCTATGTGTAACCTCCTCTCTGGGAGATGGGCAATGGGGAGGCGGGTGAGGGGAGATGCCGGGCAGTGTAAGATAAGATATAATAATTATTTATAAACTACCAAGGGACCAGGGGTGGGATCGGGGAGGGAGGGGGATGGGGGGAAAAAAGGGAAAGCGAGCTGATTCCAGGAACCCAAGTGGAAGGTGACTTAAGAGAATGACGAGTGCAACGAATGTATAAGGGTGCTTTGCTCAATTGATGTATGTACAGACTGTGATAAGTGCCTTATGAGCCCCAATAAAAAGATTTAAAAAATAATAATAATTAAAAAAATAAATACATTTAAAAAAAAAGAATTTTGTGCAACCCCAAAGAGAAGGGCTAGGATCGGCTTCAGAGATGGGAAATGGAGAAAGGAGACTTCATTGACCATGAAGAAGTACATCAATATTTTTATCAACATTCTAAACTACATCAGTGCATTCTGATGGATTAAAAAGACATTTTTTTTTTCTCTTAGTGCCTTGGATTTTAGGCCTGTTCTTAAGGTTATTGGGGGGCAGTGATTCATAAAGTTGCTTTGGGCCAACTGAATCTGTTCTAGTTTCCTAGATATGGTGTTCCACTATATTTTTTGTTATTAAGTTATTGATTACTTTATCATCCTAGTTTAAATATATGAATTTAGACCCACAAATTACAGAATAAGATTAAAAAGGTAAAAAATGTTTGTTTGGACTCAGGAGGATATGGGGGATGGCAGGGCTTGGCAGCTCACTAGTCCCACTCAGAAAACCTTAATGGTCAGCAGACAGACCTAGAACTCTATATAGGCTTTGTTTTACCTTTTTTTCCATGTGTATCTATATAAGACATACACGATAAGTATTCCTGAGGAGTATAAAACAATGAGCCCGATGGCTCTGGGGGACATAGGAGAAGAGGAGGTGGGGGTAAGGGAGGGGGAGAGCCAACAAACCCAGGGACAAGGGAACAACCAAAGATCTAAAATCAATGGCTAGGAGGGCATAGAATGCCTCGTGGTGGTTGATCAAGTGCAATGTGGCTGAGAGGAATTACTGAGAGCCAAATGAAGGTTCAACATGGTACTGGGACAGGAAGAGAGTACAAGGAAATAGAGGAAAGAACTATGAGGCATGTACATTTGTAAATATATTAATATATAATGATAGAGATATAGGTTTATGTATGTATATTTACAGGTTAAATATTAACAGACAGACATTGGACCTCTACTCAATTTCTCCCTCAATGCAAGAACGCTTTGTTCTAATAACCTAGCATTCTGTGATGCTCACCCTCCCAACACAAACTCTGAAATCAAAATGGGTGCATAAATAAATGTGGAGAAGAAAGCTGATGGTACCCAACTATTAAAAAATATAATGTCTGTGGTCTAAAAGGCTTGATGTTCAACAATGGCCATCTAGCAGGAAAGCAACAAAGCCCACTTGGAATAAGCACACCAGCCTGTGTGATCATGAAGTGTCAACAGGATCAGGTATCAGGCAACAAAAGACTCACAATAAATAACAATATGGATGTGAATGAAGGGGGCTAGAGAATATACCCAAAGCCCACCTGTGGACAATTGATCCCTCAAAGAAGGGTCACAGGATTTATAAATTGTTACAGGTTCATGAGGGGGTAAGGGTGGAGGAGGGAGGGAAAAACATGAGGAGCTGATACCAAGGGCTCAAGTAGAAAAAAAAATGTTTTGAGAATGATGATGGCAACAAATGTACAAATGTGCTTGACACAAAGGATGGATGTATGGAGTGTGATCAGAGTTGTGTGAGCCCCCAATAAAAGGATTTATAAAAAGAAGAAGAAATGAAGGGTCACAAGGAATAAATGGGTCAGCAAGAGTGCTATATAGCACCAATGAAACACACACCATTCCTCTAGTTCTTTAATGCTTCTATCCCCCCACTATCATGACTTCAGTGCTACCTTACAAATCCAGTTAGACCAGAGCATATACACTGGTACAGATAAGAGCTTTCAACACACAGAATCCAGGGCGGATTAAACCCTCAGGAACAGTAATGGGAGTAACGATACGATGAGTGATGGGGGGAGAAAGGGGAGAAAAGGGGAACTGATCACAATGATCGATGTATACCCACCACTACCACCAGAGGGGGACAAACAGCAGAAATGTGGGTGAAAGGACACAGCAGATGGTATCAGATATGAAAGTAATAATTTATCATTTATCAAGGGGTCACAAGGGTGAGAGGATGGAGCAGGGAGGGAAAAAAAGAGGAGCTGATACCAAAGGCTCAAGTAGAAAGTAAATGTTTTTAAAATTATGATGGCAACATACGTATAAATGTGTTTGATACAATTGATGTATGGGTTGTTATAAGAGCTGTAAGAGCCCTCAGTAAAATGAAATATATATTTTTTAAAAGTTGGCCCATGGTATCAACTCTGAGATAGCTAAAAGCAAATTTGATTCACAGGTGATTTCTGTTTAGGTCAATACCTCCTAAAAAAATTTGTTTTCTGATTTATTTGTATATTCTACCTTTGTTCAGTATAAAAATGCTTATAAATTCATTATAAAAATGCAAAATATTTACATTGCCTCACATTTCTACACTGTTTAATCGATGGGCTATATGAAATAGGTAGAAGCTAAATTCCATTTAAGGAAATAAAACATGCATACCTATACCAAATGACAATAATGACATATAAGCCATCTTAGCAATAGTGCAGGAATGAGGGGGAGGGTGATTTTGTATAAGGCCTCAATTGATAGCCAAGTTAGAGGCAGTTATCAGGATGCTAAATCTTATTTAAAGGTTTTCAGATGTAGAAGGTTTGCTGAAAAGCTTCGTTATAATAGAAATATTTTTTGTAAAGGTAATTGTAGTAGTTACATAGTTTCATGTCAACTTGAAGATTTAAAAGTGCAGGGGTGGAATCTAGCCTGTCAATCAGTTCACAGCTTGATGTTATTTCCTGGTGGGTGTGGCCTTCTCATTAGGTGGATCCTAGGAACTTCCTTTCTCTCTCTTGCTGCCTTCACCTTCCTATTGATACCATGGGGAGACTTACACAAGCCCTAGAGATATATTCGCCCTCATTGGATCCACAAGACTTTGCAACCAGTGGCTGGTGATGTTTCTGCATTCTGCATCATTGCATGTAACTTCTTGAGTCTGAAGAGAGACTTATGTTTTAAGTAATTATGATGCATAATTATGTTTTAAGTAATTATGATGCATAATTACTTCTTGATATTAAGCTCACTTTTATACATTTATGAGTGTCCTTGGATATGTTTCTCTAGTCAACCCTGTGTAACACAGTAATTGTTATTAATATAGTTATTGATAAATCCTATGAGTCAGTCCAAGCATGGTGACTCTATGCACACCAGAATAAAATACTGTATATTCCTTCATGATTCTCACAATCATTGCTATCCTTGAGCTCAATGTTGCAGTCACTATGTAAACTCAGCTTGGTAAGTATTTAAACAATGGACAATCTAAAACAGATGGTCATCATCAATAAATGGTGCTGGCAAAGTTGTATCTCAGCTGCAGAATGAAATAGGACCCAAATCTCACCCCATTGGATCAAAGACCTAAATGTAAATCCTAGAGTTATAAAGATCATCGATGAGAAAATAGGGACAAACTTACGGGTCCTATTAGAGGGCATAGATATATTAACAAATATGATGAAAGAAACACCCACAGAAGACAGAATAAATGACTGGATCTACTAAAGCTACGATGTGCATTTGCCTCAAAAGAATTTATCAAAGGAGAAAAAAGAGAGCCTTTAGAGTAGGAAAGAATATTTAGTAAGGTCATGAGACAAGGAACTAATCTCTAAGATCAATAGAAAACTATACTAGCTCAATAAGAAGAAAGAAAAAATGGCAATCCAATTAAACAGTAGGAAAAGGACATGAGCAGATAGTTCATCAAAAATTCCATCCAAATGGATAACAAACATATGAAAAATTTCTCACTATCATTAGCCATTCAGTTGAAGCAAATAAAAGCAACTTAACACCAACAATGACAGCCAATGGGAAAAAAAATCAAATGCCAGAGAGGGTGTTCCTAGATTGGACCATTAGTACACTGCTGGTGGGTCTGTAAATATGTACAAATTTTGTGGAAAGTAATATGGCATTACCTTACACAATTAGAAATAGAAATTCCACATGATCCAGCAGTACCTTTGCTGGGTATATATACTATGGAAATAACAGCTGCAACACAGACAGACACAGCATACCCATGTTCATCTCACCGCTGCTTACAATAGTAAGAAGATGGAAATATCCAAATGTCCTTCAGTAGAGGAACAGATAAAGAAACGTTGATACTTACAAAGAGTGGAATATGATTGGTCACTAAAAAAAAACAAACGATGAAACCATGAGGCATTTCACGATATGTATACACCTGGAGAACATTCTGCTGAGCAAAGTTAGGCAATCACAGAAGGACAAATATTATATGAGACCACTATTACAATTATGTATACCAAAACAAAGACTTGCACACTAAAGGAAACAGATTTTGGAGGTTCACCCCGGAGGGAGGGGAAGAGTCCGAAGACGAAGCACTGGATGAGACGGTTAGCAGGCATGGACTTAAATGAAAGGCAGAATGGAGGTCCTTCCTAAGAGGTAGAAAGGTAATCAGGAGAGGACATTGGAATTGAATATGGGGGGGGGACATATTTAGTAGTGGTTTGAACTGTTTAATGCAAAGTTGGTGGTTTGAAATGTAAACACCCACCTTCTTCTCAATAAAAATTTCTTTTTAGAAAATAAATAAAATAACAAAAGTGTTCAACGGGGTTGTATCCTTTCACCAAATTGATTCAATCTGCCTGCTGAGCAAATAATCCCAAACACTGGACTATATGAACGAGAATGTAAATTAAGGTTGAATATTCATTAACAAACTGGTATGATGAAACAGATTTGCTTACTGAAAACAGCATCACTATAAATGACAAAAGGATGGGCTTTTTCAGGGGTTTCCTTTTACTTGGAAACATAATCAATGGTGTCCATGAATGAAGCAGCGAAGAAATCAAAAAATGTTATTGGGTAAATCTGTTGCAATATTCCTTCTTAAAAGTGTTGAGAGTATCGATATCAGGAGGGTAAGGGAAAGATGGGGAGATAAAGGGGGAACAGATCACAATGATCTATATATAAGCCCCTCCCAGGTGACAGACAACAGGAAATTGGTGAAGGGAGACATTGGACAGTATAAGACATGAAAAAATAATAATAATGTATAAATTATCAAGGGTTCGTGAGGGAGAGAGGAAGGAGGTAGGGAAAAAATGAGTTGCTGATACCAAGGATCCAAGTAGAAAGAAAATGCTTTGAGAATGATGATGGCAACAAATGTACAAATGTGCCTGACACAATCAATGGCTTCATGATGTATGAGCCACCAATAAAATTATTTTTTAAAATTGTTTTAAACTAAAGAGTTGCCAAGTTCTCATTTGAGAACTAGGGTCAGCCTGACCTAAGCCATGGTATTTTCAGTTTCTTAATAAGCATGCAAAAGGTAGAACATAATTATGGAAGATTGAATAACTCATGCATCTGGATTAAGGTGCTAGAGCATATTGAATATAATACGGACTGGCAGAACTGACAGATCTATCTTGGAGGACATACAACCAGATGCTTCTTAGAATAAAGAGTAGAGAGATTTTGTATACTGTGCTTTGGACATGTTACAAAAAAGGATCAGTCCCTGGAGCAGGGTATCACACTTGTCATAGGGTCAGGGAAAATAAGATGACCCTCAGCAAGACAGATTGACATGTGACTGCAACAAGGGACTCAAGCATAGAAATGGTTTTGAGAATAGCACAGGACTGGGCATCGTTTCTGTTGAACATCGGGTCACTACGACTGTCGCCATAGCACCTACTGTGTTCACATGCAGTTGTAAAAACATAACCAAATAAAAACTAAATTCACTGCATTCCAGTCCATTTTGATTCATACCGAATTTATGGGGCAGAATAGGACTGCCCCAGAGGATTTCCAAAGCTGTGATCTTTATAGCAGCAGGTTGCCACATCTCTTTCATGTGGTGCAACTGGTATGTTTAATTGGCTTACTTTGGGGCTATCAAGTGCCAATGGGGGCCCTGTGTAAAATAATAAAGAGCCCACATATTTTTCACCGTCTCATACAATTATATTAAATCTAAGATACTGGTTTTGATACAGTCAACTCAGTTTTATTCAGATGTCAACAGACTCTGAAAGCTCTCGTTTGTGTATTGAACTTTCATCCCACCGATTGTCAGTTTGTTGTATTGGGGCGGCTTGTGTGTTGCTGTGATGCTGTAAGTGATGTCGCTGGTATTTTAAGTGCCTGTAGACTCACCAAAGTGAACAGGTTTCAGCGGAGCTTACAGACAACGAAGAAGGACTTCAACTCCCCATTTGGAGGAAGAAACCTCTGAAAACCTAAGCAGAGATTCAAAGCATTCTTAAATACTGAAAATAACATTGTCAGTGATACTGTCAGCAGATGGGTCCCTCAGGTCTGAGGGCCTTTGAAATATGACTTAAAAGGAGCTGATTTCTTGGATGGGAATCTACCACTGTGACCTGAGTCAGGCAAAGCCTATGGAAGAGGAGCCTTCAGATCTTCATTTGATGATGAGACCTGACTCCAGGTAATAGAGAAACAGCTGGGGGGAAAAAATCTTCAAATGACTGTAACATGCAATATGTGAACTATTAATTTAGGAAATTTTTAAATGGTCAACAAATGAAATGGAATATATGAAGATTGATATCCTAGACATTAGTGAGCTAAAATGGACTACTATTGGACATTTTGAATCTGAAAATCTTATCATTTACTCTGCCAGGAATAACACAATCAAGAGGATTTGGTGTGGTGTTCATTGTCAAAAAGGATCTTGATAAATCCATCATGAAGTACAAGGCTATCTGTGAAAGGATTATATCTATTTGCCATCAAGGAAATCCAATAACTTATTCAGATCCATGCACCAACCACAAAAACTAAAGATGAAGGAATTGAAGGATTCTACCAAAAACTTCCATCAAAAATGGATGAGATGAATTGGTAGTTATTGGTGAGTGGAATGCAAAATTTGGAAACAAGAAGGAAGTAAGAGTAGTTGGAAAATATAGACCTGACTGACAAAATAAAGTTGGAGATTGCATGATAACATTTTGTAAAATCAATGGCTTGTTCATAGAAAATACCTTTTTACAACACATGGACTTTGGTACCCAAACCCCACCTGTAAGCTAATTGGACAGTCCCTCACAGAAAGGTCACACAGAAGGAATGATATATCCAGGGTGCAGTATAGCACTGATGAAACACATAATTATTCCTCTAGTTCTATATTACTATGATGGTCTTTTATCTCATTAATCTTG
Organism: Tenrec ecaudatus; assembly: GCF_050624435.1. Classification (NCBI taxonomy): domain Eukaryota; kingdom Metazoa; phylum Chordata; class Mammalia; order Afrosoricida; family Tenrecidae; genus Tenrec; species Tenrec ecaudatus. The sequence continues at coordinate 241,924,178 of NC_134531.1, forward strand.
TTAGATCTGCATATGTTCATTTGCATAATTAATATAGTTCAATTCATGAAATCCAGGATTGATAAACCCTTCAGAAATAGTAAAAATAAAAATACTACAGTTAGTGTTACTCAAGCCTACTGCTATTGAATTAATTCCAACTCTGCATATTGTAAATTGATAATGAGATTTCCTCCAATCCTGATGCTGTGTTCTTCTTCTTTTAGTCCAGTTTATCAGATTATCTGCTCTGCATACACATTGGATAAGTATGATGAAACAACCCTGTCACATGCCTTTCTTGATTTTAAACCATTCAGTATTTCCTTATTCTTTTTTTCGTTGCTTCTTTTATTATTAAGTACTTTTAATGGGGACTCTTACATCTCCCATCACAATCTATGTGTCAAGCACATTTGTACATATGCTGCCATCATTATTTTCCAAGCATTTTCTTTCTACTTGAGCCCTTGATATCAACTCCTCATTTTCCCCTCCCCCACCCTCCTTCCCTCATGAATCCTTGATAAGTTATAGACTATGATTTTCATATCTTGCATCGTCCTCTGTCACCCTTTACCCACTTTCTGTTGTCCATCCCCCGGGAAGGGGGTTATATGTTGATCCTTGTGATCAATTCCCCTTCTCCCCCACCTTCCCCTTATCCTCCTTGTATCGCTACTTCCATTGTTGGCCCTGAGGTCTTTATCTGTCCTGGATTCCTTATGTTGCAGGCTCTTATCTGTAGCAGAGTGCATTTTCTGGTCTAATCTGATTTGTAAGGTACAATTGAGGTCATGATTGTGTGGGGGGAGGAAGTATTAATGAACTAGAGGAAAGTTTTGTGTTTTATCAGTTCTATACTGCACCCTGACTGACGCATCTCTTCCTTGTGATCCTTCTGTGAGGGGATGTCCAATTGTCTACAAATGCTCACCTTCCCGACACAATCACTGAAGACAAAATGGGTGCATAAACAAAGGTGGTGAGGTGGCTGGCTGATGGTGCCTGGCTATCAAAAGATATAGCATCTGGTGTCTTAAAGGCTTGAAGATAAACAGGTGGCCATCTAGCTGAGAAGCAACAAAGTCCACATGGAAGAAGCACACCAGCCTGTGTGATCATGAGGTGTTGATGGGATCAGGTATCAGGCATCTAAGTCCCAGAACAAAATCATACCCAATGTGAAGGGGGGGAGGTCTGGAGTGGAGACCCAAAGCCCATCTGTAGACAACTGGACTTCCTTATTTTGTTTGAATGACTGACTCTTTGCCTGTCTATACATTATACATAAGCCTGATGAAATACTCTGAATTCCCCTTCTTTGTAATGTCATCCATAACTCATTACGGTTCACTCAGTCAAATGCCTTTTTATAAGCAATTAAAAACTGGTTAATATATCTCTGGAATTCTCTTATTTCAGCAAAGATCTTTCTTACTTTTCTGTGCACAAATTTTGTCACTAAATAAACAGGAATGACTTTTGAACTAGTTGAGAGGAGTGAAATGGAACCTTGACTAGTTAGATATCAATAAATCATGATTTTTTGCATTTTTCTATGATATTTTAAAATGGGGATATAACAGAACAATTTTCCTTTTTTATTTTTCTCATTTGTTTAAAAAATTGCCATTGAGTTGACTCCAAATTCTGTCAATCTCATCTGTGTCAGAGAAGACTTATGCCTTACAGGGTTTCCAATAACTGATTTTTCAGAAGTATGCTACCAGGCCTTTCTTATAAGATGCATCTGGCTGGGTTTAAAGCTCCAACTTTTCATTTGGCTACTGAGCTCTTAACTTGTAGCACCACCCAGACACCCTCATTTATAAAGCTGGGTTTTTAATTACCAGTTTTTTAATGAATCCTCCACAAACCTCCTTTCCCTGTTCTAAGATTCATAGTTCTCTTTAGTTGAAGAAAAAGGTCGGTGTTACAGAAAAGCAATTTGTATGTCTGAACGACGAAAAGATAGATTAGGCTGAAGAATTTTCTGCTGTGCTTTGACCGTGGTATCTTGAGAGCAAATATGCACATGAAACCTTGTTATGCCAGTCAACAGAGGACCAGCCTTCCCGTCAACACTTCACCCCACATTCTGCTTTCCTGTCATGCACTGACGTTTTAGAGTATGCTTTAACAGAGCCACTAAGATCCTTTTCAGCAGTCATTACATTTTAATTTCCTGAAAACTCTAAATAGGATTATAATGAAGAGATTTGTTAGAACATTGAATCGCCTATCGTTTTAAAATCACATGCAAACTGTTCTAAATATGGAGATATAGGCAAATAATTTATCTCCCTTTGCATAAGATCTACTTTCTCTAAATTACAAATATAGTTCTCAGGTACCTCAGAGGAGGGTCCATTAACCTTTGGAAAGAAAAGAAGAAAATGAGATAATTTCCTGAGAGTGAGTTAAACTTACATTCTTTACAATAACATATTTTTCTCACTTGTGATAAGTGTTATAATATATTATTTTAATATATTTTCCTTTTAAAATTACACCCCTTTATTTCATAAATGAGAGTTTTCTCTAGTTAATATGGATAATCAGAATTCTATGACGTTATTATCGAAATTCATGATTATAATAAAAATCAGAATATAGAATTTGTGGTAGTCACCTAATCTGGTGTCAATTTAAAGATTAAGAGTGTATGGGGTGGAGTCTAGACTGCCAATCTGGAGATAGCCAATGAGACTTCTCTGGGCATGGCCTTTTCTGAGAATTCTGGGATATCTGGTACTTCTTCGTTAGAAGCCGAAGACTCTCTCTCTCTGTGCTGCTTCCTGGGAGACATTGCAGAAGACAAGCCATATGGATGCAACGAGACTTAGGAAGCCAGAGAAGCCACAGAGAGATCACCGCCAGTGCTGAGATGCTTACACCACCACTGGACCGAAAGACTTTCTACCCACTGGCTTGTGATCTTCCTGCATTCAGCATCATCACATGTGTTTCGTGAGTCTGAAGAGGACTTTATGGATTGGTACCGGACATATGGACTAATATCAGACTAGTGGACTTGATCTGAACTAGGCTGGGGATTTCGCCATGTTCAATTGCTCTTGTATATAAACCTCTTCCTTGTACACAAATGTGTGTCCATGGATTTGTTTCTCTAGTCTACCCAGACTGACACAGAATCCCATGAAGAGCTTTTCTGAACTCAAAGTGCTGCAGTGATTTAGAAAATATTTTCCTTAAATTTCCTCACGATATCAAAATGTGTATTTTTTAAAGTGCCATCAAGTTCATTCTTATGCTACATCCTCACACGTGCAGAGTAGAACTGAACTTCTTAGGGTTTTCAAGGCCATGGTCTCTCGGAAGCAGATTATCAGAGCTTTCTTCTGAGACAACTTTGGGTGGATTTGAAACCTATAACAACCCTGCATGGGGTCTCTGAGGAGAACGGGTATCTGTGGGGAACAGATAACTTTTCTCCAGCTGAGCGCTGGTGATTTGGAATACCTGGCTTTTCGTTTAGCAATCCACGGCTTACCCTGCAGTAGCACTGAGTCTCCTGACATCTGCAGAAACACTGAGAAATGCTTAGGAAAGGGAAAGAACACAGAGTGAACAGGATGAACCTATTTGGAAAGCCTTGTACACATACATGTTTGTCAATTGAGACAGACATCCACTATTGTTCCATTACTATTCCATAGCCTTACCCTACTTACTTATAAGGGAACAATCAGAGCTAGACAAGAGATATGGAATACGTGATCCAAAAAAAAAAAAAACAGTTGCTATTCAAATGCCTTCAGCTTATGGTGACCCTGGGTTTTAGCAACATACTGTGCTCTATAAGCTTTACAATAGCTGATATTTCTGAACATCTATCACCAGGCTTATTTTTTGAAGTGCATCTGAGTGGCATTAATCTCCAACCTTCTGGGGAACAGCAAAGTGCATTAACCATTAGTGTGACCCAGAGACTACAGGATACTTGATACACAGGACTGAAAGCAAAGAAAATAAATATTTTGTAACATAGAGCTCGTATCTCAGTAGTGACTTTGATAAAATATGTATATCCCTTTATTTTTAATTAATAAATGGTTTTATTGGGGGATCTTACAGCTCTTACAGCAATTCATAAATCAATTGTATCAAACACATTTGTACATATATTGCCATCATTTCCAAAATATTTTCTTACTGCTTGAGCCCTTAGTATCACCTCCTCCTTTCTCCTCCCTGACCCTCCCACCCTCGTGAACCCTTGATAAATTATAAATCCTTATCATTTTCATAACCATATTTCTATTGTTCATCTTCCTGGGAGGGAGCAGGGTTTGCACTTCAATCGTTGTAGTCGGTTCCTGTTTTTTCCCTTTCTCCTCCCACCCCGCCTTCCCCTTACTCTCATGGTATCGCTACTGCCATTACTGCTCCTGAGGGGTTTATCTGTCCTGGATTGCATGTGTTGAGAGCTCTTGTATGTACCAATGTACATGCCCAAGTCAAGCCGGATTTATAAGGTAGAACTGGGGTCATGATAGTGGGTGTGGGGGAGCATTAAAGAACTGGAGGGATGTTATGTGTTCTGTTGGTGCTATGCTGCATCCTAGTTAACTCATTCCTTCGGTGTGACCCTTCTGTGAGGGAATGCCCAATTGTCTACATTTGGGCTACATTTCCACTCCAAACCCCATCATTTGCACCGATATATTTGTTTGTTTGGGGTCTATTGATGCCTGATGCCTGATCCTGTTGACACCTCGTGATCACATGGATTGGTGTGCTTCCTCCATGGGGCTTTGTTGCTTCCTTACTAGATTCCCACTTGTTTAACTTCAAGCCTTTAACACCCAAGACCCTATATCTTTTAATAGCTGGATACCATCAGCTTTCTTCATCACTTTTGCTTATGCACTCATTTTGACTTCAGCATTTGTGTTGGGATGGTGAATATCACAAAATGCCAAGTCATTGGACAAAGTGGTCTTGCATTTAGCTGGTACTTGGGTAGAGGCCCATAGCCCGTCTGATACCTTAAAACTTAACATTTAAATATATGTACATGGACCTATATTCCTATCATTATATAGTAATATATTTACATCTGTACATCCCTATATTTATACCTCTATAAATGTATTTTGGCTCCTAGTTCATCCTTCTATTTCTTTTTACTTTTGTCCTATCTCAGTATCAGGTCCAACCTTCATTCAGCTCTCAGTACTTTCTCTCGGACACACTGCACTTGATCAAATCCCACCAGGCATTCTATGCCCTCCTTGCCTTCGATTTTAGATCTCTTGTTCCCTTGTCCCTGGATTTGTTGACTCCTCCCTTCTTTTCTCCCTCTTCCTTTCCCATGTACCCCTAGAGCAGTGAGCCCCATTATTTTTTTTCCTCAGGATTATTTATCCCGTCTATTTTATATGGGTAGATATGAGAAAGAGTGAGGGTGCCTATAAATAATTCCAGGTGCTGACCTTATGAATGTTTTCCAATCAGGTCACAAGTGCCAAGCCCTGCCCACTGACTCCAAAGTCTATTTTCAGGATTTCTTGGACACTGCAATTCTTTGCTCTCCTTGCTGCTCTGTTGCACTCCCTGCATGTTTTGCTCCAGGAGGTAAATGGATGGCACAAACCCTGCACTGAATCTCTAGTGCTGGCTCCTGCGGTGCTGTGGGTCAGTGAGGAGTATCATGTCTCAATGTGGGGACAGCCCATGGTCCTCTCTGTGCATTGGCTCCTCTGAGCAGGAATGTCATCCTGAAGGCTTGGTGGGCCAGGATATGGTTCTCTCTCTGTGTGTATGTCTTTCTCTCTGAGTTTGTTCCCGCGTGGTCTGGTCAGACCTGCCATTCTCCCTGGGCTGCATCTTCAGCCCTGTCCTCTGCAGTGCAATCTTCTGGGGAGGTGGGCAGCATAGCTGGGACTGGGGCAAGCCTGCACACCTTTCTGTTAGTTTGCTGCTTCATGCTGGTAGATTGCCTTCAAGGCTTGGCACCCCAGGATGAGGTCTGCTCCTTTTCTTGCTTTCCTGTGCACATCCCTTTATAAAACTCTTCCAAATTTCTTATTTCCTTTCGGTAAAAGTAATAATATTCTTTTAAAAGTAACTTTTGTTTTTCTCCACAAACAAAAAGGAAAACGATGGATAAAAGACTAAAACTTAAAACCTATATCTAAAAAGATCAACAATGAAAAAATAAGGGGAAATGTAGAAACTCTTATGCAGGATATAAATACACTATCAAACATAATCTGAAACACACAAAACAACTGATTACTGGGACTTCCCCAAGGATTAAACATTTATGTCTATCCAAAGATTTCACCAAGAGGAAAAGAAAAATCCACAGACAGGGAAAAAATTAGGGGCAATAATATATTGGGCAAGGGACAAATCTCTAAAATATATGAAAATTTCAGCACATCAACAAGGAAAAATACACTAATTCAACTTAAAGAATGGGCATAGAACCTGAACAGACACTTCGCCAAAGAAGACAGTCAGGCAGCTGACAAATATGAAGAAACTATTCAGGCAGCCAACAGATATATGAAGAAATGGTCACCATAACTGACCATGAAACTCAAAACAAATTCAGTGAGTAGATTTCGACTTGTAAAAACCCTCCAGGGAAAAATAAAACTGTCCGTGGGTGTTCCAAGACTATACATTTTTATGGGAGCAAAAAGCCTCATCCTTCTCTTGAGGTACAGTGGTGGGTGTGAATAGCTGATCTTGTAGTAACAGCCAATTTGTAACTCGCTTTGTGACTGAAGCCCTCTCATTAGCCATTGGTGAGCGATTCAAATCAAAATAATGAGATATCATCTCACCATAGAATTAAGTAAGTTTCAAAAAAACAAAAAGCCACAAATGCTGTTGTTGTGAGGTACCATCGAATCGGTTCCAACCTAGACCAACCCTGTGCATGGCAAACAAAACACTGCCTGGCCGTGGGCCATGCTCACAGTTGTTCCTACACTTGAGCCCATTGTTGTAGCCACTTTGTCCATCACGTGTTGAGGAGAGTCTAAAGAGAAGGGAAACCTCCATAAAGAACCATAAAATGTATGAGCATTATGGGAAATGGTATGACTCATCCTTAAAAAGCTGAAGTGCTATCAAACCTAGCAATCCCTCCACTTGGCATTTATCTTAGAGATATATAGATGAACTTGTAGGTCATTTTACTGAATATAATTAGACAATCACAAAAACAAAAGTTTAGGAAAGAAGAGGAATGGAACCATGAAGCACAGAAAGAAAATGGGAGGCGATATTACATTGTGAAGGTTGCCATAAATGGCATAAAACAAAATGTGTTCAAATTATTAAATGGAAAACCTATTCGCTCTAAACTTTCACCCAATTTACAATAAAATGTTATTTTTTAAAAGGGCAAGAAATAACATTAATGGAATACAGTATTAATCGAAGAAGACAAGGAATGAGACAAATTTCCCAATCCTGCAATAAAACAGAAACAACAAAATTAATTACTCAAGGGTGTAGAAAGTGCCTGCAGCTTTAGCATGTAAAGATCCATGAGCAATTCTCTCACGTTCAGTTTATGAACTTTCAAGTTTATAAGTAAACTTGTCATTGTACAAATTTCTCCTTATACTTAGTCCCCAACAGGTTTTGACAAAAATAGCATTTTAGACTCTTACTTTCTTGCTAACTTCACACAGAAAGTCTTAATTTTGTTTATGCAACCTTTCCCATTTGTATCCCTGTGGTTTCCAATATTGAATATTTATTCCTACCAAGAGTTTGATGAGAGCAGATGAGAATCTGAAATTCATTTAATACTTTTACAAGCTGGCTTTCCACATACACACTGAGCAAATGCTTTCCAAAATAATGTGATTGAAAAGGGGGGAGAGAGGAGAATAGAATAGCAGTCTAATTAACAGTATTGCAATTAGCCAAGAGATCAGGAAGTAGCCTTTCACTTCTTGACAATGATCTGACCCTAGTAAAATAAGGCGTCCACTGGTTTTTCTCTGAACTTTAAAGAGAATGTGACGAGATCTTAGAGAAGCTTGAGAAAAGTAAAAAAAAAAAAACAACCTCTGAAATAAATGAGAAAACTGGAATGTTGTATTTGGAAAAGAGATTAAAGCACAGGAACTGTTTTATCTGGAAAAGTCTAGAGAGAAATTTAATTCGAAGTGTCAGAGGAAACAAACAATAAGTAAATAAAATTATCCTTCCTCTGGACTAAAGAAACAATGGGAAATGTGCTAAAATTAGAATGGGGATAAGAGCTTAATTAAACATAAGGAGGAAACTCTCGGCCTGGACAATGAAACTTTGGAGCAAACTATTGCCAAAAATGAGATATTACTTAGAAACATCAACAGCACACTGTAATAGCTGATGAGGGTACTCCTTCCCCTCAAGCAAAAAACCTAGATAACAATTTCTGAAATCTCAGTCTGGCAACATACTTTGAAGGGATTAGCTACAAAATATATAGCTAGAAAGAAACTGTCAACTTCAGTATGTTTTGTTTATAAGCAGCATTTACATTTCCAACAATATTACATTTCCAAAAATTATATTTAATTAAATTTGAGAAGCTTCAAAGTCCCAATAAAAATGTACTTTTTTCATTATTCATTTTATTTTTATAGTTTTCTTGGCAGTTCATTCACATGCCATACAATTCAATATCTCAATCATATCAAGAAGGGATGTACAACGATCACCACAGTAAATTCTAGGACATTTTATTCTTCCCTGTACTCATTTTATTCCTGTAATTATGTTTTTTTCTAATTGTGGCAAAATATACACAGAAAAACATCCTCCAACTCAACAACTTCTGCATGTATAATTCAGTACCACTGATTACACTCTTCGTGCTGTACAACCATTATTGATATCCTTTTTCTAAATTATTGCACCACCATTAACATAAACTCAATGCTCCCTAAGCAATAACTCTTCCTCCTTCACCCATGGTAACAATTGGTCGAGTTTGGTTTCTTTTCTTTAATTTATTTATTTAATTTAGAAGTTGTCTTGATATCGTATTCATATGTCATACATGTCCATAGGTAAACTATTGCCACAAAGAGTTGTATATACATCATCACAATCAGTCCTGAGGATCCCTCCCACTGAATAATTTGTATTCTATCATGTTCTTTTTTTAAAAATTCATGTCTGAAGGAGAGAATGGTATCAGAGCTCATATTGTGAACACTCAGTTTGCAGAAGGCTGTGGATGACAGGAGAAGCCCACGTCCATACAGGAGCTCCACAGGGATTAAGCTCCTGGTGATCGTTTTACTGGTACACAGGGGGGCACCCCAAAAGAGAGGCATGCTGCTTTTTGCCCCCCCTCCAAAAAAACTGACACACTGAGATGGCTGCATGAGCAGGTATATTATCATAATGGCAAAACTAGTCCCCCGTCTGCCACAAATCAGGCCTTTTTGGTTGCACACTGTTACACTGTCTTTTCAGAACTTCTAAATAGAAAGTTTGATTAACAGTCTTACCTGGTAGAATTAACTCCAAATGTACTGAGTGGACATTTTTTTTCCAATTAAGAAGTTGACATTCAGAACAAGATTGGTCTTCAATTGACATTTCATGTTTTTTGAAAAGAGAAAACCATTTGTACACTTGGGTTTTTCCCAGAGTGCTGTCCTTGTAAGCTGTGATCAACATCACAACAGTTTCTACGGCATTTCCTCTGACACACACAAAGTACTCTTACATCGGCCAGTATAACAAATGAGGTTCAAGTGAAACTGCTTTTATGAAAACATTCACTGTGACCAGAGAGATCTTTCCCAGGTGAGGACACTGGGTGCACTAACTCAGAGCGAGTTCTCTCCTAAGGGAAAAACATGCGTACTCCAAAAGCTCCATCCAGCAGAGCTTTTTCCAGTTTTGGGGGGTACCCCCTCATATAACCCACGGTTCTCTTGGAATACACTTCCTGAACAATTTCATCATTCATTCATACGAGGAAGACCCGCACAACCACCAACATAAGCAATGGTGGAGCATTTCCTTCTTGTTCTCATTGCTGCTAACTCTCCATTCCCACACCCTCCCCTGCCACGCCCCTAGATAAGTCTGTGGACATTCACCTATCTTGAGTTTTCATATAAAAATCACACAAGACACCAACAGAAAGCAAACAAAATAACAAAAAATGACTAGACAATCCATAGAAAAACCTCAATCAAAAATAAAGTAGAAAATATTCAAAAATGAAACAACTAAAAATGAGCCAAAAGGGAGATTAGATGATAAGGTGTTACCTTTCATCCTAACTACATTGTGATCGTCAGCTTTATGATGAATGTGCTATGCCTGATAGCACGGCTATCACATCCCCGGGCTGTGTTCAGAGCAGATTCCCCAGAAGGGTAATCCATGTGGGAATCCTGTGTGGAGTTGAGGCTTCCATTTTCATTTGTAGCCTTCTGAAAACCAGGTTTTAAAATATAAGCTCTCACACCATTCCATCCTTCAGACTTGAATTTTATTATTTGTGATCCTTGAATCACACAGGCTGGTGGACTTCTTCTATATGGACTTCATTGACACTTCACTTAGGTGACTGCTTTTCTTCAAGAGAAGCCTTTAATACCCGAGACACTATTCTTTTCCTGATGTCCATGTACCATCTTGTTTCTTTTCCACACTTGCTATAGCATCCATACCTTCAGTGATCTCTTCATGAAAACAAGCATAGAGCAGGACCATGTCATAAGAAGTAATAGGTCTTTGACTGGGGCTAGAAGTAAGTGCGAGCCCCCAAATCCATGAACATATTTATGGTTTATATATGTTTCTGGGTCACTGTAGAGTTATTTTTAACATTTTATGGTAGAGAACGTTATAAATAATCCCCTACGCATAAAGTAATTCTATTGATAGTGTCATTAATTGAGCCAATGATGTAGAATTTAAAAATGTGTTGAGGAAAGGAAATTATACAAGCAAGTATAGGCAGGTTTCAGACTACTATTCATCAGTTGTTGACATGTGTAGATTAAATTCCTAAGTAGTCGGACATTGTTTACATGAACAATGGGGTGGTGATAAGAAAAACATTTCAATAACACTAATACACAAAGGTAGAACCATACCTACCAGACTACTGCCTGGCATAAGTTAGCAAATATATGGAAGTCCCAGGCCATCATTTACTAGGCAGCACATAATCACTACACCATCAAGGCTGCCCCAGCCCCAAACAAGGCTCCAGGCATTGATGGAACACCAACTGAAATGTTTCAGCCAGCTGATGAAGCACTGGAAGCACTCGTTCATCGGTGTCAAGAAATTTGGAAGATAGCTACTTTGTGAATAGACTGAAAGAGATCCATGTGTACAAATTCCAAAGAGAGACAACTTAACAGGATGTTCAAATGACAGAACAATGTCATTAATATCACATGCACATAAAATTTTACTAAATATCATCCAACACCAGTTGCAGCAGTGTCTGGACAAGGAGCTTCCAGAGGTTAAGGCCAGATTCAAAAAAGAAGATGAAACAAGGAATGTCATAGTTGATGTCATGTAGATCTTGGCTAAAAGCAAAGAATACCAGAACAATGTTTACTTGTATTTTATTGATTTTGCTTATGCCTTTGACTGTGTGGGACATAACAAATTATGAATAGCCTGGAGAAAATGGGAATCTCAGAACACTACATGGTGCTCATACAGAACCTGTACATGGGCAAAGAGACACGTGTGCTAACAGAGCAAGAGGATATGGAAGTGTAAAACCAGGGAAGGTGTTCATAAAGGCTGTGTCCTTTCACCATACTTATTCAATCTGTATACTGAGAAAAAAATTGAGAAACTGGCTTATATGATGAAGTGTGTAGAGGAAGGCTTATCAACACCCCCCAGCCCCATATACAAATGGCACAGCCTGGCTTGTTGAAAGTGAGGAAGACTTGAAGCACTAGCTGATGAAAATAAATTACGGAAGCCTTCAACTCAATGTAAAGAAAACCAAAAAACCATCACAATTTTACCAGTAAGTAACATAATGGTAAATAGAGAAAAAAAATCGAAGTTGTCACATATTTTGTCTTACTTGGATCCACAATCAATGCTGATGGAAGCAGCAGTCAAGAGATAAAACAATGCATTGCATTGAGTAAATCCTCTGCACAAGACCTCTTTAAAGTGTTAAAAAACAAATATGTTACTTTGAGCACAGAGATGTGCCTGACCCAAACCATAGTGTTTTCAATTGCCTCTTATGACTGAAAATTAGACATTGAATAAGGGAAACTTAAGAAGAACTGATGCCATTATGGTGCTGGCAAAGAATATTAAAAGTACCATGGACTTCCCAAGATAAACAAATCTGTCTTGGAAGGAATTCACTCAGAATTATCCTTTGAGACAAGGATGGCACAATTTGGTCTCATGTACTTTGAACTTGTCAGGAGAGACCAGTCCTAGGAGAAGGCGACATCATGCTTGGTAAAGTATAGTGTCAATGAGGAAGAGGAACACCTTCAATAAGATGGACTCATTCAATGGGCTCAAGCAGAAGAACAGTTGTGAGGATAACTCAGGACCAGCTAGTGTTCCATTTGTTGAACATGGAGTTGCTATATAAATTGGAACAGACTCAGTGGCACCTAACAACAATAAACTTCACTCAGCATAATGGCTCCCAGATCCACTCGTGTCATAAGGTGTTTTATAGCTATTTTTAAGAAATGCCCAGTATTCCATTGTGTATATGTGGCAGAGATCCTTTATCCATTCTGCTAATGATGGGCATTTGAGCTGTTTCCACTTTCTTGCTATTGTGAACTGTGCCACAAAGAGTATCGGAGAGCGTCTGTATGTTCATGTTCTGCCGAGTGTTTCTTTGGGATATATGCCTAACGAACGTTATTGCTGCAATGTATAGTAGTTCTATTCCCAATTGTTTTAGCTATTGCCATATTGCTTTTCACAGTGGTTTTACATATTTTCTAAGCCACCAACAGTGTATAAGAGTTCCATTTTCGCTGAACTTATCCACTATTTTTGTCAGTTGCACTATCATTGTGGGTGTGAGGCGATATTTCATCAGTTTTCATTTGCATCACATGGATAGCTAGCGATTGTTAGTGTGTCGCGCCAGCAAGAAAAGACGCACCACAACAGGATTCTTCCACAAGCGTTTAATGCGGGTTTGATTTACTGATGCGGAAAAAGACCCCGAAGCCTCAAACTGCTGCTGCTTATATACGCTCTGTGGGGACGTGCTGTGCATTGATTGGTGCGTTCGCCAGAACCCTCATTTGCATACTCCAGGGTGGAGTTATGACTACGTCATCTCAGCAGCGCGCATGCGCTAAGTGGTTGTTTACCACTTAACTGGGCCACCACCCTGACTGCCCGGCGCCATCTTGTAATGGCGGCGAGAGCTGTGGCTTCCCACATCTCGCGAGAGCTGCGGCTTCCCACATCTCCTCCTTTCTTATTTATTTTAGGCCTAATCCATCGATCCATCCAGGAGCCTCCAGCAGCTCCAGAAGATCAAGATGGATATAAAGTCCATCGATCCATCCCGGAGCCTCCAGCAGCCCCAGGAGATCAAGATGGATATAAAAACCCAAATCTGGTCACCCTGATGTGTGCAATGAGCAAAGCTCCACATGGTGCAAGGGCTGACCAAGATCCAATTTCTGTCACTCTTCCCAGTGCAATGGGACAATTCCCTTGGGGTGCAATAGCTGATAACTTGTGGGGGTTAATTTTCTTTTAACAAAGAAAGCCAAAGATCATGGGAACCACTGCGCTCAATCGCTAAAAGCACCTGCGTGATGATGACTTTGTCACGTTTTTACTGAGCCTTAAGCTTGCAGAGCAACCATAGCAACAACACCCCTCCACAGCATATAATTGCAGCAAATGTAAACACCCCCACCCACTCTTTAAAGTAGGAAAAGGCAGTAGAAAGCCAAGAAGTGAAATCTCCAACAGTTATGGGTTTCATTCGTGTGCCATTAAGGGTTGTGATCTGCATCCGGAGTTGTTCTTGAAGTTCTTCCAGCTCAGCTGTCCACTGTCCAGTAAGGTACTGGGATATGTTCTTGCTGCTAAAAGAAGACTCATTCAAGAATTTTAAAGGTGTTATGCACAAATTAGGCGTTGAGGAAACATAACTTAATTGCACCATGCTAGTAAGAGTGTCCACTTGTTGTTGTAGCAAATCAACTCTCTGGTTCACTAACAGTAAACCAGACATTAATCGAGCATCCGTTTTCTGAGCTGTGGATAAAGCTTCTGATGTAGATTGCATAATATTGTTAATGACATTTGCTGCCATTACCTGATTAGACATAGCCAATCCTGCTGTAACCGCTGCCGCAGCTGAAACTGTAATGGCTGTGATAATTGCTGCAGTAATGCCAAAATCTCTTTTATTTCTATAAAGTGTAGCAATAGGAAATGCATTGGGATCTGCTTCAACTGGTATGGGAATCATAGTGGGAATTTTTACTATTAAAGCAAATGGCTCAGAGCCATTCCAACATTCAGCAAGCCAACACTGACTGCTAGAGCCATTACATGAGACTTCCCAAAATGTATCATTTGTGTGACTAATGTTGAATGTTACTAAAAAGAAAAATGGGGCAGGACACAAACAGGTGATGGCTTAAATTGTACCCTTGATATATTAACCATAGTTTTTACACTCAACCTCTTTGTAGTGGTATTGTATGCCGGTGACATTGTACAAAGTATCATTAATTCCAAACATTTTTGCAAAAGGAGTTACTATCGTAGATGCTCCACGTTGATTATATAATATCCATTCATACCATGGCCAAGTATTATCAGGACCAGTGGTATTAGTATTACTATTCCATTTTGCTTTACCTAAAGCGGGAGTCATATCAAAACCTGGTATAATAGGTTTGTTCCGATAATTTGGAGACTGACATTGAGTAAAAGGAGGAGGAAAACCTTTTTCAGGTGAGCAACTAGGTAATATGGTACGTCTGGTTACATTAGGTGGCGCTACTGATCCATTAATAGGCCCAGAGGGCCTGGATCCTTCACAAATCACCATGAGTGTTGTAATATTTATCGCTTTTCTTTTCTCAGAGGTACCATTACCACCTGTGACACCTTGTGCAACTTTCATAAGGGTGGATATAATATTATTAACTGCAGAGTCTCTAGAAGGATCCACCCAATTGACTAAAGATCCATTTCTTACATATATACAAGGTGCACTAGTATTAATGGTGGTAAAACACAAACTATATGCCAATGTAAAATTGCTTGCATTATATACTTTAGGAGGCTCCCCTCTAGGTGTAATACATGGTATTCCCAAATCACATTGTGTTGATAAGAATAAGGGTAATATTGACGCATTCGAGTGTATGGGGATAGGCACAGGCCAAGTTTTAGCTATGGCCCATAAAGAGACTCCTTTAACTATTGGGGTCCATATTACCATCAGTACCAGCAACGATGTTAGGTTGATTCCCATCTTCTTCATTCTTCCTATCTTCATGGTCATCAACCTTCTTAATTACTCTCACCAGTCTTTCTGGCACCCATATAGGATTCTCTTCTTCCTGTGGAAAAACACAAATTGCTCCCCTGGACCTGATTAATATGGGGTCCGGGCCATACCATTTATTATCTAATACATTTTTCCATCGGGCCATTTCCTTTGGTGGTTTTGGCCATTGCCCGTGTCTGTCTGCAGCTGATTGGCCTTTCTCATCCAAATTTTAAAAATTTAGGGGGAAAAGAGTTAAAGATAAGGCCATTCTAGGGGTAGTGACCGTCACGGCCTCTATTCCCCCTTTTTGTTTTAATAAATATTGTTTTAAAGTACGATGACACCGTTCCACAATTCCTTGCCCTTGGGGATTATACGGCAAGCCCGTGAGGTGTTTCACCTGCATTTGCAAGCAAAACTGTCGGAACTTGGTGGAAGTGTATGCAGGCCCATTATCCGTTTTTAATATGGTGGGCTTGCCCCATGCACTCCAAGCCTCTAAGGAATGTTGAATTACTTGGCTGGATTTTTCCCCCGTTAGGGGTGTTGCATGTACAATGCCAGAACTGGCGTCCACTGACACATGCACATACTGAAACTTTCCAAAAGCAGATATGCGGGTAACGTCCATTTGCCAGATGTCAAGAGGATGGACGCCTCGAAGATTTACTCCAACTGATGGTTTAGAAATAAATTCTGCACACTTGGCGCACTGCAACACAATAGTACGAGCCTCTGCGCGAGTAATTGAAAACTTAATGCGTAGAGTGGCAGCAGGCACATGATACAGCTCATGAAAGTCTTTAGCAAGTTCAAAGTGGGATTTAGTTAACACAGGGAAAGCTCTTGTAGCTTGATCAGCCAAATCATTACTTTTCACCATGGGTCCCGGGAGCAAGCTATGAGCACGTATATGCTGAATATAAAATGGGTGTTTTCGTTGCAAAATACATTTTCTAATTTGAGACAAGATGTCTGCTACCTTGCTGGATTGCTTAATGTAGCCAGCAATTTCCAGCTTAGACACCGCGTTGACTACATAATGGGAGTCAGATATGACGTTAATTGGTTCCGTGAATTTCTTAAAAACTTCTAAGACAACCAAACATTCTACTAATTGAGGTGCATCAGCTAAAAATTGTAATGTAGTCACTTGATCGTTTATTACATAACATCCTTTACCTGTTTTAGAGCCATCTGTATAAATGTCTAAAGCTTCCTTAATGGGGTTGTTAACAGTGACATGGGGGAAAATTACTGGATGAGCAGTCACAAATTGCAACAAGAAATGTTTAGGATAATGGTTGTCTATTAGTCCATTAAAACTGCATTTAAAAATTGCCCACTCATCTGTAGTGGCACACAGTGTAGCAGCTTGCTCACTAGTATATGGGATAATGACGCTGCTAGGTTCTTTTCCAAAATGCATAATAGCTATCTTAACACCCTTTAGGGCCATTTTGGCTACCATAGAAGGGTAGTGTTCAATAGTTTTAGAAGGTGAGGAGTGGGCATGGATCCACAACAAAGGTCCAGTCTGCCACAATACCAGAGTAGGCGTGCAGGCAGTTTTTAGAATGCACAGCTGAAAAGGAGATTTTATGTCTATACTATCTAACTGCCCTTCAGAAATGGCCTTTTCAACCTGTTCTAATACTTTCTGGGCTTGAGGAGTGATTTCTCGAGGAGAAGTAATATGGCTTTCTCCTTCCAAGATATTGAACAATGGCTTAGGGTCAGCAGTGGATACCTTTAAATATGGGCGGAGCCAATTGATATCTCCTAGCAACTTTTGAAAATCATTTAATGTCTTTAACTGATCCTTCCGTATAGTCAATTTTTGAGGCGTTATGTGACATGGGCTTATTGTGGCTCCTAAAAACTGTCCAATTGAAGATTGTTGAACCTTATCTGGTGCTATGGCTAACTGATAGAATACTAATTCCTTAACTACCTCGCTATATCCCTGCTGTACATCTAGCTCCTCTTCTCCAGTTATTAATATGTCATCCATGTAATGGTAGATTTTTAACTGACCAAATTTCTCTCTGACAGGTGCTAGGGCATGATCATTGTTCTACATTCTTTAGTACATTGCTCAAAAACTAATTGCTCAATGAGAGGCATGGCTGTGTCCTGATCTCCGAAGATTTTTCCTGCCGCCTCCAACATATGTGCTACAAAATCTGAAAAAGGTTCAGTAAATCCCTGTACAATTTTTGTTAAGTTGCCCCTAACCTCTCCTTTATTAGGTAAAGTTCTCCATGCCTTGCTTGCAGCAGAATTTATTTGCTGATATACTTGCAATGGATATGCTGTCTGATTATTTACCCATCTTCCTTGGCCTGTAAGCATTTCAAAATCCCATGCTGTCTGTCCTGCTGCAGCATTTTCCCTAGCCTGGGCTGTTAATAAATCCTGCCATAAAGATTTCCATTCCAAGTATTGTCCCGTAGTTAATACTGCTTTTGTTACAAATGTCCAATCGGCAGGAGTCATAGCATGACCTGTAAGCCTTTCAATTAAAGATTGAGTATAATTTGCACTTACACCATAAGCTCTTACAGCCTCAGCTAAGTCTTTTACTTGCTTGTGTTCTAGGGGTGTATGATAACGAGCATTATTCTGATCCTCAAGTACTGGATACATTTGTTGAATTGCTCTACGGATATTGGGTGGGCAGAAGGAGTAGCCACACCCTTTCTGCTTGTCTTCCTTATAAGGAGGTGGTGCTGACGGACTCACAGTTATCTTCCGTAGAGCACTATACTGCCCTCCTGCGGTCGCTTTTAGTGCGTCATACCGACCTTCCTCATAGCGAGCAGCTATCTCCTCTAACTGCTCCTCCTCCTCCTCTGATATTTCCAAGAGTTCTAGTTCTCGCCACGGATTTAAAGGCTCCGAATGGCGGGCACAGTTCTTTTCTCGCCACGGATATAAAGGCTCCGAATGGCGGGTACAGTTCTTCTTTTGCTGATCAGCTTCCTCCTCTAATTTTACCTGCGCAGTTTCTTCCTTTTTGGCAGCTCTGTGCTGCCTTTTCCGATTCTCTTTAGACTCGTCCCATTCTGTTTCTGACATGCTTTCCTGAACGTCCTCCAAAGCCTGCTGTCCCTGTTGTAATGGCTGTCTACACTCTTTATCCTCAATACATGCTTTTATTAACTTCCAGATGGGTCTAGTTCCCGGTTTCAATTGCCCTTCTTTTGCAGCTCGGTCTACATCCCATCCCAGTTTGTTCCAGCTCGCTAGAGTTAGAGAACCTGTAGATACAAACCACGGTGCTCTCTCATGCACATTTTTTACAAACTTACACAGCGTCGGCTCTGAAATTTTTAATCCTCTCTTCCTTAATAAAGCATTGAGCACTGTAACCATGGTCTTTATTGCTGCGTTCCCCATGTTACCTGCTTATGTATACAAGAATAGGTTCACACGGGTTTATCTACACCCGATTTATGTGCAAAATAAAAAACAGCAGGCTTTCCGCCGTTGAAACCAAAAGCGGAAGTATTAGAGCACATACACCAGTTCGCGGCTTTAGCAGTCATTCAGGCTCATGTCTCTCAGAACTTACCTCTACAACCCACGCCATGTGGTTCTGAATCCTCCCTGGTGACAGGGGGTCTCCGCTAGTGCCTAAGGTGGTCGTGAGTTCCCGGGGTTCGGCACCAATTGTAGCCCGCCACGTCTCTCCAGCAAGAAGGACGCGCCACAACAGGATTCTTCCACAGCGTTTAATGCGGGTTTGATTTACTGATGCGGAAAAAGACCCCGAAGCCTCAAACTGCTGCTGCTTATATACGCTCTGTGGGGACGTGCTGTGCATTGATTGGTGCGTTCACCAGAACCCTCGTTTGCATACTCCAGGGTGGAGTTATGACTACGTCATCTCAGCAGCGCGCATGCGCTAAGTGGTTGTTTACCACTTAACTGGGCCACCACCCTGACTGCCCGGCGCCATCTTGTAATGGCGGCGAGAGCTGCGGCTTCCCACATGTTAGCATTTCCTAATGTGTTTGTTAGCCATTAAAATACTCTCTCTTGTGAATTATTTGTTCATGTCCTTTGCCCTTCTTTTCACTGGATTACTTGATTAGTCCCTTTTCACTGTGTCATTGCTAAGGATTATTTCTCAATCCGTGGGTTCTCATTTTACACTTTCAATGAAGCCCTTTGAGATGCATAAGTGTTTTATATTTAATAAATCTCAGTCTTCAATCTTGTCTTCTGTTGTGTGTGTTTTCTGTATTGTATTTGGTAGGTTGTGTATGCCTTTAAGTACAGTCCTTACATTGATCCCATTTGTCTCACTGATCATCGTTATAGCTCTAGGGTTTACATTTAGGTTTCTAATCCATCTTGAGTTCATTTATGGTGCATGAGGCAAAGTATCAGTCCTATTTCTTTCTTCTGCAGATGGAGATTCAATTTTTCCAAGACCATTTGTTGAAGAGCGTGTCCCTTTCCTATTTAGTAGGTTTTTGTTTTTGTTTGGGTCTTTTGTTGAAAATCAATTGCCTGTATGTGTATGCTTTTATTTCTCAGTTTTATATTCTATTCCACTAGTCTATGTATCTATCATTGAACCAGTCTCAGGCTGTTTTGACTACTATGACCGTGTAGCAAGTTTTGAGGTCGGGTAGGGCACGAACTCCTATTTTGGTCTTAACTTGTGCTGAACCTTTTCCCATTCCACTTAAAGTTGAGAAGTGTTTTTTTTTCTTCCATTTCTTTTAAGACTGATGTTAGTATTTGAATTGGGATTACATTGTATTTGGACTTGAGTGAGACTGGGCTGGATGCCTTCTTGATGTATAACTACTTATTTATATAAAGCTCTTTCTTATACATACAAATGAGTCTCACTGGATTTGTTTCTCTGTTTCACCTGGTCTTACACAGGACCTAACCATCATTCTACTGAAAACTGCTTTTGGTAGTGCCAGGACCTCTTTTTCAGAATACTTCATTGATTTGGGGTGGTTTCCTGTGGCTTATGTTTGTTTTTCTTGATTTGGGGGGC
The DNA here is from genome assembly GCF_050624435.1 of Tenrec ecaudatus. Lineage (NCBI taxonomy): Eukaryota > Metazoa > Chordata > Mammalia > Afrosoricida > Tenrecidae > Tenrec > Tenrec ecaudatus. The sequence goes on from NC_134531.1 coordinate 241,944,694, forward strand.
TTACTGCTGTTTCCTCAGCAACATGGTAAAGTTATGTGAGCTGTTGGGTTGTGTTGGGGTCGTTGACGTTGTCTAGTGATGTGGGAGAGGATCTGGAAAACATGGTGAAATGGAGAAAAGAGGTGAGGGATGAGCAGTGGAAAGAACATGAAGAAAGGAGAGAGGGAATAAAAAGTAATGATAGTAATAATAAGCAGCTCGCTGGCTAGACCAACAGATTCATAAATATATATATTTTAAGGAGGTTAATCAAAATGAATAGGTTTATGGAAATATATTTGATGAGGAAAACCTGAGAGCACAAAGAGATAATGAGTGGATATACACAGAAAAGAAGGGGCAACAGAGACAAAGACGTGGTCATGACTGGGGTGTGGTTCTGTAGGTCTTTAGATACGGCCACACGATGGGCATATCTGTGGACTTAGCGGAAAGAAGAAAACAGCCATTTTTGTGGGTGCGCCAAAATGTACAAGCTTGCCTGTTTTTGCCTGGGGGAGATGTGTATTGTTAGGAAAGTGGGTTCACAAAAGAAGTGGACACTGGAAATGGGAAAGAGCTAGAAAAAATAATGAAAAATATTATAATAAAGTAAAAGTCCAAATCTGAAGAAAAGAAAAGCGCCTTGTAGGTGGGCCTTCTGGGTCCTGACCGCGTTATGGTGCGTGCATTAGCCACGTGGGGAAGGTGGAACACATGGGAGGGTGCCGCCAGACAACAAAGCAAGAACGAGTGGGAAGGAAAGATAATGAAAAGTGTAGCTCGGGTCCTGAGATTTTGCACCAACCACCCCCTTGATGTGCTACTCACACAGGGCCCCCAAAGAGGAGCGAAGTAAGAGTTGTTGCTGGTTGGGTTGCCACGGGAGTCGAGAAAATCGGCTGTGCCAGGGATTTCTTTGCTGGATTCACAGAGCAGCTAGGGCCACTGGCCAATGGTAAAGGGAATCTGCCAGCAAGTGTTGCTTCTCTCGAGTCTTAAGTAATGTGGGTCTGTTGAGCATTTACATTGGATGTCTTTTTACCAAGAGGTTCAAGATCGCCTTCTTAGCGGAACCTCCCTGGTAGTTGCTGAGCAGATCTTCCTGTGCTTGTCGGTGGCCTTATCCCCTCATCTTCTCTGTTATTTTCAAAATGTGGTTTTGTCTCTTTTTTGCGCGATAGTGTCTTTTAGGATCTCTAGAGCTCTAAGATTATTGGAAAAAATATGAAGATGTTCTGAATTCTGGAATATCATACATATAAACAGATGCTCTGAAGAGGGTTATATAAATAGGGTAAAAATGAAAACACTCTCCTATTTTTATAATTTATGTTCCCTTTTAGGTTAATTTCATGAGTGAACTAAGCTTAATGAATAACATGGAAAGATGTAAATAGGAAGAAGAACCAAAAATAGCAAACAGTGTAAACATTAGCCCTGATGTGGTAGTAAGCAAAGTCAGGGAACATTGCTACCAGTCACTCCATGTGATGAAGACAAACTGTCTCCTCCCACAATGATTTCGAATTTCAGAAACCCATAGGGGCAGTTCTACTCTGCTCATGGTCACTGACTCCAAGTCAAATCTATGGCAGTGAGTTTCTTGATGTGGTAAGGGCAGGGTCCACTGAAAGATTTTGAGGAGGAAATTGCCTAATCCAATATTTTATTATTAGGATCATTGTGCACAGTACCCTCTCACAGGAGAATGGAATATAGTAAAGTGAGATTGAATATGAGATATGACATTGGTTTAAACATGGCAATAGGAGAAAAGATGGCACATGTGAAGTGGGTTCTGGGGATACATAAGACGAACCGTTAGTAGGACCAGTGATTGTGCGAATGAAAGATGGTGTTGGTAAATGAAGGAGATTAGTCAGTCAGGGTGCGACGTAGCACCGATGAAGAATACAGCTTTCCCCCAGATCCTAAATGTTTCCTCCCCCCCCCGTCCCCCCCCCCCCTGCACTACCATGATCCGAATTCTACCTTGCAAGTCTGGATAGAGCAGAGGATGTACACTGGTGCAGATAGGAGCTGGCTGCACAGGGAATCCAGGGTGGATGATACCTTCAGGACCAGGGGTATGAGGGGTGATACTGGGAGAGTAGAGGGTGAGTGGATTGGAAAGGGGGAACCTATTATAAGGATCTACATGTGACCTCCTCCCTGGGGGACGGACAACAGAAATGGGGCTGAAGGTAGATGCCGGATAGGGCAACATATGACAAAATAATAATCTATAAATTATCAAGGGCTCATGAGGGAGGGAGGAGAGGAGAGGGAGGGGAAAAAAGAGGACTTGATGCAAAGGGCTTAAGTGGAGAGCAAATGCTCTGAAAATGATTAGGGCAAAGAATGTACAGATGTGCTTTATACAATTGATGTATGTATATGTATGGATTGTGATGAGTGTTGTATGAGTCCCTAATAAAATGTTAAAAAAAAGAAAGAAAACAACAATCCAGAACAATTCCCAGCTACCAACCTTAAAAGAACTCTTTAAAAGAAAAGGTGGAAGTCCCTGTAGGTTGCAAATAGTTTGCTCTTACCTTTTAACTGAAAAGTGTGTGCTTTAAACCGACCCAGTGGCTGCAAAGAGCTGGCAATCTGCTTCCATGAAGGTGACAGCTAAACATGGGATCTTAGTTCTACTTTGTAACATAGGGAGTCACCATGAGTTGGCATCAACAGCAATGAGTTTGGATATATACATCGTATATATGATATGATACACACACACACGGGATGGTGCAGGCACTTCTTTTCACATGCAGTTTACTTGTAACCCACGAATACCCAGGATGCATTTTAAAATGACACCCAGCAATTATAAACATGTCTAGAAATCTTTTGCTTCCAAAATGAAAGGCATCAAGTTATGTTGCCTTCAACATATTCCTGATTTTTTTCCCCTGAGGTATCCTTGTTTAATACTGAAAATAGCCTCATGTTTTTTGACAATGAAAAACTGGAGAAAGCAAACTATACAATTCATGACACACAAAGCCTGGAATCCAAATCATCTGACTTGTTTCACAGCACTTCAGGGTATTCTGAAATCCTATTTTAAAAAAAGAAAGGATTATTTTTTCCCCTAAAGTGCATCATTTCAGAGGACAACAACACTGCACCTTCTGTACAGTAGCAAATCCACTCATTATATAATTTTCAGGTTTATTTGGCAATACTAAAATAAGCTGCTGTAGTGGCTTCTGCATTACCACCCACCTGGCAGCTGTCTTAGAGTCGTCTCACAGAGTTTTAATTGAATCTGCCTAACACTCTCCTTGAGATTAAAGGTAAGTGTTTCCAAGAGAAATGAAAAGTAATAGAACAAAAGAGCTTATAGTTAGGTTACAAAGATTTCAAGAGAAATGAATAGAACAATCATAAAGCCTCTCACTTCTATAAAAATAATAACACAAAAGCAAACTAAATAAATATTTAACAGGCAAACTTTCCCAGAGATGGACAATAGCAGATCAGAAGTAGTCATTTAAAGTAAGCTCATTGAATGGCATTTAGAATTATGAAATGTATCTCCAGGAATCATGTTGTTTAAGCCCATGACTTCAGGGAGATAAAAGAACATGATTGTTGGAAACTGGATAAACCTAGACTCAACTGGTGAAAGTAGTAGAAGAAAATATACCTCAACAGAAAATTTGTCTTTAATTTATAATATTTTAATATGTGTGTTATATTGTTATTTAGATTCTTATTAATTGATCTTGTTTTACTTTTTTATAAAAGATAAAGTCAAGTAAACACAGATAAGATGCATGGAGTTGTAATAAGAAAAAAATTAAATCTTTATCATAACCCACAGAAAATCTTCCATATTTTTCTCCTAGACATAGAAGACCAACATTTTCTTTTATCGTGGAATTTTCTTTTTCTATTCCATTTACTCTCTCCCTTGTCCCAATGTAACCCATTAGATGTATGCTATATAACCGCTTCCTGTCTTCCTAAATAGAAGATGGTCTGTAATCATTTTTTGAATCATAGTTCTTTTGCAGTTCTGAAACTGTATGTTCACTGTGAACATTCTGTAGGAGCCCTGGTTGCACAGTGGTTCTGAGTTGAGCTGCGATCCCCATGATCATCAGTTTGAAACCACCAGCCACTCCATTGGGGCTTTCTGCTCTCATTAACAGTTACGGTATTGGAAACTTGCAGGGGGATCGCTTTGACTCAGTATTGCTCGATGGGCGTGAGTTTGGTTTGATGAAATTTTCAGTTGTGCAGTTTCACTTTCAAGTGGTTATAATGTGACTCATTTCTCTATTCTTTCAAATTTGGAGAGTTCTATTTACATAAAACACACTGCATCAATCTTCATATACAGTTTAAACATAATTATATGACTGCATCCATTATCTAATGGAATATGCAGAACCAGGCCAGTTTCTTGGATAACTTCCTTGTGCCACATGTTTGGATGCTCAGGGACAATTCCCGTAAGACTCTCACAATTCTTTTTGACTAGCTGAGAAAGTCCACTCTGTCTCTAATACTTATGAATTTTTAACAAACATTCTGTTTTCCATACTTTTTATACCCTGTGGCCATTTCTTATTCTGAGAAGCTTTTTATATGTTAGACAGCCTGGGCATTAATTTTCTGTTCCAAACAATTAAGTTCTAGGCATGCTTACTTAATCTAAATTCATTTTGAAAACTGCTTAATTTCCTCTTTATTATATTTCTCTATTCTCATCCCTTATCATGTATATCTAAAAGAATCCATATGATAAATTCCAATTTATCCTGGTATTCTCCCTAGCCAGAATGATCAGTTAATTAAGCATAATCCTTTCCCCTTATTTATCTCAGGAAAATAAGTTTTAATTTTTTTTAAACTCGGTTTTTTTTTGAGGCCCCAGCGAATTTTTTTTAAACTCATAAATAAAGCAAGTCATCATTTTTGTCTTTCATGTGGTCTTTTGGTTTGCTTTCCAAATGTACCTGAAAAGAACATGCAGTTTATAGTTACTGTGCATTTTATAAAAATTTGGTCAGCTTCAATGATAATGGTGGTTAAACCTTCTATCAGCTTCCCTGGTATGCCTATTAGTTCCTTTCTGGCCCTTGTTGGCATAGCAGTTTATGTGTTTGGCTGCTAACCACCATGTCAGCAGTTTGAATCCAAGAGTTGCTCCCTCCAAGGAAGAGGAATGGGCTTTCTACTCCCATAAAGAGTTACAGTCTTGGAAACCTACAAGGGCAATACCACTCTGTATCAGAGTTGCTCTGAGTCAGAATCAGTTCAGTGATGGTAAGTTTCATCACACATACAGTGGTAGATGATAAAATACACAACTATTTTGGTAGCTTTACTTTTCCCCTTTATTTCTTATGGTTTTCTCATCATGTATTTTGAAGCTAAGTGGATCACATTTAAGAATGCTACATATCCCTCATGAATTAACTTTTCCATTATTATGAAATAGCCCTAATTGCCCCTGTACATGTTCCAGGTCTTAAATCTACTTTTCTGATATTGTGACCATTCTACTTTTCTTTTTACTTACTGTTAAGGATTGAATTGTGTCCCCCACAAGATACATTGAAATCCTAACCGCTGTAATAGTGAATGTGGCCTTGTTTGAGCAAATGCTTTGAGAGTGATTAGGGCAAAGAATGTACGGATGTGCTTTATACAATTGATATATGTATATGTGTGGATTGTGATAAGAGTTGTATGAGCCCCTAATAAAATGTAAAAAAAGAAAAGAAAATGATTAGGGCAAAGAATGTACAGATGTGCTTTATAAAATCAATGTATGTATATGTATGGATTGTGATAAGAGTTGTATGAGCCCCTAATAAAATGTTTTTTAAAACGATCATTTTTGAAGGTATGATCAATTAAGTTACCTTATATACTCATGTACAAGCCAAGTTTTTCAGCACATTATTTTTTTTAAATACTTTTATTGGGGTCTCTTACATCTCATATCACAATTCATACATTCCTCCAGTGCATCAAGCACATTTGCACATATGCCACCATCATCATTTTCAAAGCATTCTTCTCACTTGAGCCCCGGATATCAGCTCCCCATTTCTCCCCCCTCCTGCCCTCCACCCAATCTCCCTCACAAACCATTGATAAGTTATTGATTTTTTCCCAGATCTTACATCATCCTCCATTTTCCCTCACTCACTTTTCCATTCGTCCCCCTGTGAAGGGGTTCTAGTTGATTCTTGAGATTGATTTCCCCTTTCTCCCCCACCCCCTCTAATCCTCCTAGTATCTCTACTCTCCTTTTTGGCCATGAGGTATTTATCCATCCTGGATTCCCTGTGTTGTAGGTTCTTAGCTGTAGCAGTGTACATATTCTGGTATAATCTGATTTGTTAGGTAGAATCAAGTTCATGATAGTGGGGTGAAGGAAGCAACAAAGAACGAGAGGAAAGTTGTGTGTTTCATCAGTACTATACTGCACCCTGATTGGCGCATCTCTTCCCTGTGACCCCTCTGTGAGGGGATTCCCAAATATCTACAGATGGGCATTGGGTCTCCACTCCATGCCCTCCCTCACCCATTCAGCTTGGGTATGGTTTTATCCTGGGTTTTAGATGCCTGATATCTAATCCCATCAACACCCATGATCACACAGACTGGTGTGCTTCTTCCATGTGGACTTTGTTGCTTCTCAGCTAGATGGCTGCTTGTTTACCTTCAAGGCTTTAAGACTCCAGATGCTATATCTTCTGATAGCCAGGCACCATCAGCTTTCTTCACCATATTTGCTTATGTACCCATTTTGTCTTAATTGGTTGTGTTGGGAAGGTTAACATCACAGAATGCCGGATTGCTAGAACAAAGTGTTCTTGTGTTAAGGGAGTACTTGAGTTGAAGCCCAATATCCATCCGCAACCTTAATTACTAACATATAGATATGAGTGCATAGTTCTATTCCCCTCTCACTATATATGTGTGTGCGTGTGTGTATACATGCCTGTATTTAGGTCTCTATAAATGTCTTTTGCCTCCTGGTTCTTTCCTGTATTTCCTTTTTACTTCCCCTTGTCCCACCATCATGTTCAGCCTTCATTTGGGTTTACTAATTTCTTGCTGCTACATTCCCCTTGATTGAGTGCCACTAGGCACCCTATGACCTTCTTCCCATTGATTTTAGTTCACTTAATGTACTCTAGCCCCTGGGTTGGGTCCCCCTACCCCCTTTCCTTTCTCCCACCTCCTCTTCTCCCGTATCTCCATGGAACTATTGATCCCATTCTTTTCATCTCTGAATTATTTATCCTGCCTATTTTATCTAGCTAGACACACAGATACATTAATGAGAACCAAAACAAGACAGTCAAATAAGACAACAAAGGAAGACAAAAACAACAAAACAATAACAACAAAAGCAGAAAGCAAGAACAAAATAACCAAAAGAAAGCCACTGACAAAAATGGAAAAGTGTATAAATCATTCAAGGTCTGTTTGTTGGCCTTTACGAGTGTTTTCCAGTCAAATCTGATGGGGTGCCACCCCCTGTCTCCTAAGTCTATTTTTGGTATTCCCCCGGGGGTTTCATCACTCTGCTTCCCCAGCTGCATGCCCTCAATCCCTCGCCCTAGCATCATGGGGCCAGAGCGTATACCCGCAGTGTGTCTACAGTGCTGTGATCAGCGCTGTCATGGTTCATTGAGGGACACCATGTCCCATGGCGGGGCCAGCCCTATGGTCCTCCCTGTGCATTGTCTGCTCTGAGCAGGAACTTCATCCTTGGGACTTGGTGGGCCAGGATGTCCTCTCCTCCCTCTCCATCCCTTTGCATTTCTCCCATGGGCTCTAATCCGATGTGACCCTCTCCCCAAGCAGTAGCCCCAGTGCAGTCCTCAGAAGTGCATTCTTCTGAGGGTGGGGAGGCAGAGGGGTGTCCACATAGTCGGGTTTGGGGCCAGCAGATTTTGGGGGGAGCTGGCAAATTTTTTTATACAGTTGTTGTGGTAAAATTATTTGCCTCAGCTGATATTCAGATCGGTTAATACTTGAGTATGTATAGTTATATGGTATAATTCATGGGGAGGATAGGTCTTAATCCCTTCTGAGTAGTAGTTTATAAAAAGAACAGACATAGTGACCGAGTTACACAGGAAGAAGATGCCATCTACAAGCCAAGGAATGCCTGGATCCACCACAAGTTGCAAGATCCAAGGAAAGGTGTTCACTAGAGTTGACAGAGCTCATGACCCAGTTGTCATCTGAAATCCACATTGTCCCATTCACAACTCTGAGACAATAAATTCTGTTCTTCAAATCCATCCACTTTGAGGTATTTTGTTATGCAGTCCTTGCTAGGAAACTTAGAAACATACTGCTACACAGTACATCTTCTTCTATCCTCTTCTCTGAGCCCTGGGGGTGCAATGGGTTATTCCTGTGAGTGCTAACAGAGAAGTCAGCAGTTCAAATCCACCAGAAGCCCTAAATGAGAAAAATTAGGCTTTCTACTCCTGTAAAACATTTCAGAAATCCACAGGGGCCGTCCTGTTCTTGTCCTATAGGGTCCCTATGAATTGGAATTGACTCGAAAAATGACGTTAGATTTTTGAGTTTAGAATTTAATAGGATATAGCTGAGTCTGGTTTTTGGTGGGGGTTTTTAAGATGCTTGACTATCACTATCATTTAATTGAAGCTTTAGTTCATTTACCCTTAAAAATTAATATGGTTGAGTTTTAGACTACACTTTTCTCTTTGATTTTCTTTGTCCCTTAGTTCCTACTTTTTTGTTCTTCGTTTTTTGTCTTGGTCTAACTTGAGTAGTTAGTGCTTTTAGTATTCTATTTTCCTTTATCAATTTAATTTAATTTAATTTTTTATCAATTTAATTTTTAGGTATATGTATTATTTCTGATAATGCTTTTGAGATTGAGATTATAATATACATCTTTAACATATCCCATGCAAACTATTGGATTTAAGTCTTTGGAAGTTCATAGTAAGCAACATTGAGACAAAATATCTTTTGTTTGCAATCTTTGACAAGAAGTATTTTCCTCAAAAACACATATAATGTGAAATTTGTACTTGAAAATCTAAGGACATAAGAAAATTCAGGTGTATTTCCAGAATATGTATGGCTTTATTATTTCCATCATATAATTTATTCTGGAAAACTTCTTGAGGTCAATATATTACCTACCAAGCTTTATTCTGCTGCCTTCTAAAAAAAAACCAATTGTATTGCACATCCATTTCCTTCTTGAAAGGAGTCAGCAGAGGAAATGAAGACTAGGTAGGTGCTAAGTATCTCCATGTAACTTAATAACACCATTACAACCACCATCAACACTGCATTTGGATTCTGAAAACTCAGTAAATCAGTTCCCAGTCAGAATAAACTGGACTGAAGATATTCAGATCCTAAATATAAAATCTAAGTCAATATTAAATCCAGAGGGTAATATATTCCAAATAGGAGCTGTCAAGATGCATGGTTCAGCACTGTGCTGCTAATCTAAAGTCAGCAATTTGAGGCCCCCAGTCACTATGAAGGGGAGTGAGAGGATCGTCAGCTTCCGTTAACAATCTACAGCTGTGGGAACCCTGAGGCACATTTCCTTCTGGCCTACAGAAACACTATTAGTCGGAACTGATCCAACAAGTATAGGTTTTATGTCTAGTTTTATGTACCCAGTTAAACATCTAAGTAATCTCCCAGTACTAATCTAATTAATCAATGAAAAATCTCTCCACATTCACAGCCAGTAATACATTTTAAAACTTAAAACTGTTTTTAACTGCATTTATAAATGCATACTGAACACCTGTCATGTGCAGAGTACTAGAGTAAAAGCAATAGAGCTCTATTCTTTATTACCACTTTAGAATGTATTCAGTATTTAGTTTATTCTCCAACATGGCAGAAGACAGAACTCTAAAACCAGTGTCCAAGAGTCACAAGGAAGAGATGAGCCAGTCAAGATGCAGTACAGCACCAAGGAAACATACAACATTCCTCTAGTTCTTTAATACCTGCTTCCTCCCTTCCCACTATCATGACCCCAATTCCACCTTACAAATCCAGCTAGACCACAGCATCTACACTGGTACAGAGAAGAGCTCTTAACACAGGGAATCCAGGACAGACAACCCCCTCAGGACCAATAATGAGACTAGCGATACCAGGAGGGAAGGGGGGAGGTGAGGGAGAAGGGAGGATCTGGTCACAATGAGCTACATATAACCCTCTCCCCTCTCCAGGTGTGTGTGTGTGGGGGGGGGGCAGGGGGCGGATAATAGACAACAGAAAAGTGGAGGAAGGTAGACAGCAGATGATGCAAGATATGAAAATAATAATAATGTATAATTCATCAAGGGTTCATGAAGGAGGAAGGGTGGGGGAAGGAGGGGGAAAATGAGGGGCTGATACCAAGGGCTAAAGTAGACAGAAAATATTTTGAAATTGATGATGGCACCATATGCACAAAAGTGCTTGACACAATGGATGGATGTATAGATTGTGATAAGAGCTGTAATAGCCTCAAATAAAATTATTTCTAAAAATAATAATAAAATAAAACCAGTGTCTATTGAAGCAGCTGTAACTAAATATAGCTCTAGTTACAGATGCTCATTCTTACTGAACAAAAGTAGAAGCAACAGGAAAAATTTCTAAAACAATCTAACAATTATTTTTTCATTATAAAAAATGAGGTTGATACTTACCTGGCAGGCAAGGTACCATGATCACGAAGGTGGGTTTCCTAGGTGAGGTTTCTCCATCGCACTCCAGATGTGCTGACCTCTGCGATTTCCCCAAATGTGGGAAACTCGACTGCATAAATGGTGGTAGTGGGGGACTGCGTTTGCGCTCTCCCCTGAAAAAAGGGGAAAAATGAGGTTGGGGTAGGGGATTAGGGTGGCATTATCTGGCTTTCTCTGACTTTAAAAGCGGGGCAGGGGAGAGAATCAAACTTAACCTCAGCCCAAGGCTAATTCCTATTAGTTGAGATAAGATATGCCTCCACATTCCAACTTTTTTTTTTTTTAACCATTTCTTATACCAGCCATTCCTCCCAAAGCACTCTATACTTCTCTGCTGGATTTGGTAGTTCCTGGCAGTGGCCACACAGAATCACAGATCCGCCCCACAATTATGAGGTCTATGAAGGCAGGGAGCCTCGGTGGCATAGCGCGATTGCATTGGCGGTTACAAGATCCGCAGTTGGAAACCATCAGCTGAGCTGCTCTGAGGAAGAAAGAGATACGCTGCCCCGTAGGGTTTGGTTTTGATAATTAAGGGTTAACAGATTACAATAGTGAACCAGAAACATGAAGGACACAGTTCTTTAAACCAGGGCACCTCTTTTCACCCATACCTGCAGGATACATCTTCCTCTTCCTAAGGATCTCAGCTCTGTGGCCCCTTGGACGTTGCCCTGTTCAGTGCTGTTACAGACTCTTTTAGGACTGCCAATAAGTACCCAAAGGACACTCGAATCCACGTCAAGTAAACCGTAGCCTACAGGTACTCGAGCTCAGGTGATCAGTAAACTTAACCCTCCCCCCTCATTAAGTGCCTGTCATCACATCATCACATCATTCCGTTAATCAGCCTCTTGCCTAGATACTCACCTTTATTTGCACCATGGACCAGAAAGCCTCTCTCCTCTCTCCTCTCCCCTCTCCCCTCTCCCCTCTCCCCCTCCCCCCTCCCCTCCCCCTCCCCCCTCCCCCTCCCCCTCCCCCTCCCCTCCCCCCTCCCCCCTCTCTCCTCTCTCTCTCTCTCTCTCTCTCTCTCTCTCTCTCTCTCATATACTCCTGGTTCTATTGTCTCTACTGTTGCTCCAGTGTTAAAACTCTGTCTCCTGGATTGAGGAGTTTCAGCATGGATGAATCTCAGGACCCAGTGACTATGCTACATACCTGATTCTCCATTCTTCAGGGTAGTGAGATCGCCCTTTCCTGCTTCTGAGATGAACCATTTTAAAGCCAGCAAGATGGCAAACCTACAGAATCCCCACTTTAGAGCTCCAGACACCCTATTTGCATGGTCCTACCGAGGCATTTGGGGGAAGTTACAAAGACTCTTGCTTGAAAAGGCACGTCTGGTAAATCGCAGCACCATATTCTTATTTGACCTTAGCCTGTAGCAATCTACTCATTATAGTTTTCAGGTGAGACTATAAATCAGTTGTCATCGAGTCTGTTTTGATTCATGGTGACTGACCCCTTGTGCGGCAGAGGACAGTAGCCCTCCATTCTGTTTTCATGCTTGTTGCCTTTCAGAAGCAAATTGTCAGGCCTTCCTCGGTGGGTTCAAATCCCCGTGTTTTTAGTTAGTAGTCACATATTTAACCATCTGCACTCCTCAGGGTCTCCAGCAATCAATTAGTTCCCCTCTTATCAAAAAGGGTAGCTAATGCTTGCCATATGCAAGCCAAGGAATGCCTTACAGAATGCTTAAATCTCTTTCTAAGAAGCAATTATTAAATCCCTATTAACTATTAAATCTTTATTTCTAAGAATTTTGACTATGTGTCTACCCCTTTCACACTCATTGGTCATCGCCAGATGGGAGTCAGAAAAGAAATAAGCATGTAAAAAAGAAACACGTTACTCAGCAAAAATGCAGTTTGAGGGCAGAGAGGGAAGATGAAGTAAATCTATATAGTGATCCCATCGATCTACAAATTATATAATGGTAACATTGATCTCTACACTTCTGTTCTTCATAACCTTGGAAAGTTTAATCATCCTTATAAAACAAGGGCAAACTACAGGAACAATATAACCATTACAAACATGCTGTTCTGTACTAACTTAAGGCTAATTTGTCCAACCAGAATTAATAGACATATTTAGAGAAAGCGCCAACATTTTCACATCAAGAATTTGTGTTTCCAACTGGGCAATTCAAGTGCTGATCTAAAAGTGTCATTTTCAATAGTCAACTTAAAATGTCAGCTAACAGATGACTTCTCAGCTGGTCTACCTGGTACTGAATAGTCTGAAGGCTTTCCACACAAAATATGGCTGCTGACTGGAAGAGAAGGTTTATTGTTAAAAATTCATGGGTTAATTTTCATCCCATGTGGCAATCTGCTCACAGTAAAAGAAGAGACTTATCTGTCGATTGCCTGGTTTTTCAGATACTTACAGAAAGTGTCTGCACTAGGGAAACAACCCGTTTCTAACTACTTTTAGAATCCATGATCACTGTTGTGTATGACCTCGTGCTTTACATGATCTTCTTTCATTCACTCTACAAACTTCAGGATCTAGGATTTTAAGGATTTTTTGCTAAAGTAAAATCAGTGTTCTTTCCAACTACACCTTGTGAGTGGGTTTCTTTGCTTTATTCAGTTTGTAAGTGATAGAGAATACAAGTCACAGTTATTCCCATCTATCCATGTCACTTGAATGATTTGCTTTTCAATCCTCAAACTCCACCTACCTAGGAACAGCTTTCAGACCACACAAAATCATGTGCATACCAAGTCAGATTCACTAGCAACAGAGACTCAAGGAAATGTTACTTTCAATGAAAAGAATAAGCCCATGTCCTCTACTGAGTATTAAATGTATTATGTTATATCCTGGTAGCATTTTGCTTCTTACATTTTGTTTTTAGAATACTCTTTATACCAAGACAACCAACTACATGTTGTTGAGTCAATTTGAACTCATAGTAACCCTGTATCAAGTTTCCAAGGTTATAAAACTTTCAAGAGCAGATAGCCCAAACTTTTCTCCAAGGAGCAGTTAGTGGACTTGAGCTGCCAACCTTGTAGTTAGCCATCCAGATAGTAGCATAATTTATGTCAGTTCCTGGCATAGATGCTAATGAGTTTAGTTCTCATTCTAGTATTGACCAACTCTTCTTCAAGCTAGAAGCATTTCTTTTCTTTTTATATAAGAGAGCTTCATAAAATGAAATTGAAAGATAATACTATTTTTTTCAAAACCTTTTTGAAATATCCTTATATTTTCCAAAAGTCACTTTTACTTGAAAAGGGAAAAAGAGAGAGTGAGAATTACAGTGTGGTAGTTTCATAATCTGGTATAAATTTGGGATTTGAGAGGATTAAGAGTGAAGGGTGAAGTCTAGTCTGTCAATCAGGTCATAGACAATGAGGCCTCTGTGGGCATGGTATTCCCCTGAGGATTCAGGGAAAACTCTGGTATTTCCTCCTTGGAGGTGGGAGAGACTTCACTCACTCTTCTTTCGACCCTTAGAAACTCTCTACTGACAAGGCTTGCTTCCTGTGAGACATCTCTGAGGAGAAGCCATATGGACCTACACAGATGCAGCCCTGGGTACTGGAGAAGCTACGTGGAGACCCCTGCCAACACTGAGATGCTTATGCCACTTCATCCAAAGGCTTTCTACCCATTGACCTGTGATGGTCCTGTCTACAGTGCTATTGCATGAGTTTCATAAATCTGAAGAGGACCTTTTAGATTGGTATCGGATATATGGGCTAATATCCGACTTACAGGCTTGGACTGGACTGAATTGGGATGCTTTCTTAATGTAAAATTACCTTTATATAAAACTCTCTTATACACATGTGTATCTATGAATTTGTTTCTCTTGTCTACCCAGACAAAGACAACTTGCTACACCATAAACACAACATAGAGTAACAAATACGATTTCCCCTGGTGGTAACCTCCTATTGCTCATGATTTATTACAAATTGTGATATAATCATTAATAATATTATACCCAGAAATCAAGAAAATAGAGTTCGGCGACTAATGCCCTAATGAGGAGGTAAAGTAGACTTCCTTGTCAATGATCCCCAAAGCTACTGCTATAATTTGAGGTGGCACTAACAATAGAAGTTTATTGCCTCACTGTTGTTTGGGCAGAACTGAGACGTTAGCACCAAGTTGCTCCTGAACAGTTATGTATTTATCATACTGAACATATGATCTAATTTTCTTCCAGTTGGAGGGTGGAGAAGTATTGCTACCTGAATCCTTTTGTTATTATTGTTATTTGGCTATACTAGCTAAGATTATGACAGAGTCAGTAGAAAGAAGCTGTAAACAGCCCTAATGCCCATCAGTAAAGAAGAATGGTTAAAGAAACCCTGGTTTTTACACACAATGGAATACTACACAGCCCTAAAAACAGCAATGAAACTAAGAAAGCCCTCATGACATGGAGGACCTGGAAACTATTATGCTGAGTGAAGTTAGTTAAACACACACACACACACACACACACACACACACACGCACGCATAATTCGCTGCCATTGAGTTCACTGCCAATTCTGACTCCTAGAAATCCCCTTGTGGGTTTCTGATACTGTAACTATTTACAGTAGTAGAAAGTCCAATCTTTCTCCTGTGAGGCTGCTGATGGTTTCGAACTTCTGAACATTCAGATCACAGCCCAACACATAACCACTATACCACTAGGACTTCTGTAACAAAACGATAAATACTGTATGAGTCCATACTATAAGATTCATACCAAGATGAAGTCAGGTCATTGTTCCAAGATTTATTAACCTTATAATCCAGTCCCCTAAGCAACAAGTCTGCTTAATGTCCATAAAATATATATATTAAAACCATTTTGACAGAAAAGACCTCACCTCATCTGGGGTCATTTTTTTAAGGTCTGGGGAAAGGGAGAAGATTATTCAATTGCTACCATTCAAAATTGTGCTAACGTCTACCAATCCAAAAGACACTCCCACCAAGGTGATAAAGAACTATTTCTAGAAATTCAAGTCAAGAGGTGAGGAGCAGGGCTTGTATGTCTCAGATAAGGCAATCACACTCTGTTGGAAGGAAAACAAGGAGGAGAAATTTCTCAATAGGAAAAACAAATGCTTAACAATTCTTATGTAGAACACAAGGGTTGAATATACCCGGTACTAGGTTCCTAATTCGACTATCTGGACCTAGTTTCTATGCAGCCCTTGGTGACCCAGTCCATGAGCTATAGACTACTGGGACTCTGTATTTTCTAGAGGCACAACATCCTGAATAGGCCACACCAGAAGGACCCAGTTTGGAGACCCCACTAAGTGAGTGGGGCTTAACCTTAAACTCACTTGTACCCATTGGATTAAAGCTGAAACTCCTTAGTGTGAGAAGAAGCAGATGACCACTAGGCCAACATCATAGAACAGGTGAACAGTGGACTTTGGTTCTAATCTCTTGCCTTGAGAGTGCTCAATGAAGGATGGTGAGGAACTACCATATACTTACAATTTTAATGCCCTCCTTGCTTCACTATGACATGTATTTATCTGGTAAGTTTGGCTCAGCTATTATGAATAAATATTATTGGAAGATTTTTCCCTCTTACCCATCCCCTGTTTATGTAACTAGTGTCCAGTTACTTAGGAGTTTAATCTGTACAAGTCAACAATTCATGTATTATGGCTCAAAGTTGTCCTACACTTGTATTATTCACTTTTCTCAACAGTGTTTTAAATTCTATACCGTTGGCTAAACTACTGACACTATCACTACATAGTGGTTGTGCAGCATGCTGCTAACTGCAGGGACAGCAGTTGGAAACCTCCAGCCAGCTCAGCAGGGGAAAGATGAAGTTTTCTGTTCCTGTGAAGATCTGCAGGCTCTGATGCCCTCAGGGGCAGCTCTACTCTGCCCTATAGGGTTGCTCTGTCAACGTTGACTTGATGCCAATGGAAGTGATACCCCAGGTGGATGATTGATGATGTTCTCTAACATAAAATGACGGTGATGTCTCTAAGGTGAACCAGGGATATAGATAAAGCATGGATGCATGAACAGGTTTGGGACTTGTACTTAATTCTAGGCCCAACAAGTAGTTCTTAATGACATGGCCTTGCTTGATGCTCAGTCTCATGAAGAGCTCACTGAAGATATGGGTGCTCTAACAAAGTGTGCTGAAGAAACTAACAGTGCCCTGGTATCAGAAAGCATAGTATCGAGGGTCTCAAAGACTTGTTTTCAAGCAAGACATCATCTAAATGAGGCATCAAATGAGGCATCAAGTAAGTCCACCTGTGTGTAAAGGATTGTAAATAATATAATCCAGAACTAACGGAAGGAGCAGCACCAGGCTTCAATTGTAAACACCTACTTTGCAGAAGGCTATGGATGACTGTGGAAGCCCACAATTAATTTTCAGGGTCCAAACATGGATTAAGCCTCCTGTGACACCTCTGTGATCATAATTGCGGTGTGAATAGCCTTGTTATGAGACAGAAAGCATTGTAAAATTGATCATGGCAGACATGGTTAGACCAAATGCAATATCTTATTAGTCAGTCTCCCTTTAATCCCATTTCAAAGCTGTTCAAATTTTTTTAAAGTGAGGGAGAAATACACATGTATTAAGTCCCAGAGGAATCCCCTCTGACTAAGGAATAGGGGTGTGAAGAGCCTTACTGTCTCGCAGAATGCATTGGAAAATGGATCGTTACAGATGAGTTAGGTTAAAAATTGATCGGCCTATCATTTGATCTTCCTTATGATCCATTTAAATTTGTTCTAGCTTTTAATATTTTGTTCTTTCTTTTCCATTGAAGTTATTATCTGTTTTGCTTTGTTATTCTTGTTAGTTTTCTTTTGTTGCTGCTGTTTCTTATTTGTTTGTATGTTAATGTTCTGCTGTATGTGAAATCCAGGATAGGTGAATCTATAGGCAGGATAGGTAAATCTATAACAGGATTAATGGTTCCCTGTGGGTATGGCAGGGGTGGTTAGGAGGAAATGGGGACCTAGTAATGATGAGTACAATATTGAAGAAAGTGTTCTGAAACTGATTATGGTGATGATGATATAGCTCTTCTTGATGTTACTGAACTATTGAATTGTATGATATATTCATTATATGCCAGTAAAAGTATTGGAAAATAACAACAATAACAATCCTCTGACACTTATTGAATATTTCCTATGAAATTGCTGTTTAAGTAAGATATTTTCATGAGACAATCTAAGGTTATATAATGTTGAAATTAAAACTTGCCAACAAAAATAATACTAAAGCAAAGAGTTCTGGTGGCATAGTGCATTCTATGTTAGCTTTCCAACTATAAGATTGGGATTCAAATATATCAGTCTCTCTGAAAGAAAAAAGATGAGACTGTTTGCTTCCACAAGTACTTAAATTCTCAGAAATTCTGTACAGGGTCCCTGAGAGTTGAAATTGTCTTGATGTCAGTGAGTTTATGTAAGGAATTTTGGGGCGTGAAACAGACAGAACCAAAGATCCAATCGGCAAAATTTAGAAGCAGGCTTTATTGGGAGGCTTGCGGGCGGATTCAGCAACTCAGGATTGAGCCTTTGAAACCTCCCTTTCGGAAATTTAGGCTGCGGTTTTTATATCCCTGGTGGCAGGCACAGCTGGGAAGGGTCCAAGCTGGGGAGGATCTGTGCACACAGGTGCTTCAGAAGGGAGAAGGTCTTTGACCTTATCTATATGCCAAGGACGGCTAGAGTGGAGTGTGCATATCTTCAGAAAACATTCTGGCTCAGGGAGGAACCGGCTCCAGGAATTTGAAGGTTGAGCAGGGGAGGGGGAGATCGGTGAGAGAGGGAGGTCAGTGAGAGGGAGGGTTATGAGAGGTGAATTCTGAGAGCCAAGCTGAAGGCACCGGATTCAAAATGGAGTCCCTTTTGCCAAGACCAGGCAGTTTAGTTTTAGTTTGTTTGCTAATATAAAGATGTATGCTTGTGTTGTTGTTACTTTGTATGGACTTTGCATTGCATCCAGCGACCTGGCTGAATTGCTAGTGTTAATGTTTTAGATTCTTTAGGACTTTGTTCATAGATTTTTGTGCTGATTGCTAATAAAGATCCATTACCTTCAAGAATAAATAAATAAACACAGGGAATTAAGATTGTGTAAAAATAAAATGTTTTCTTGGATCTATAATATTGTGACAATTGCTCTGTGGATTTCAGTCGATTCTGACGCAAAACAATGCTAGCTGATAAAGTCAAATCCTATCACGGGTTTTACAAGACTATATTCTTTATGAGAATACATTTCCAGGACTTCTCTTGTACAGAGAATGTGTGTTGGAAACCTTCATTTCTTAGGAGCTGAGAGTTTTAATCATTGAGCCACCTGGATTGCATGATTGATAGATATATACTCAATGCTGACTAATAAAACTAAACCCAATCTCACTGCCATCAAGTTGATGCTAACTCATATGGATTCTAAAGGACAGGATAGAACTGTCCTTGTGAGATTCTGAGATTGTAACTCACTAGAGGAGGAGAAAGCCCACCTTTCTCCTGTGGAATGGCTGGTGGTTTTGAACTGCTAACCATGAGAATTTCAGTCCAATATGTAACCACTAAAACAGCAGGACTCCTATACCAGATGTGTATGTAAATAGATACATACATGAGGGTGTGTGATAAGTAGGTTTATTGTGCCAACCTGGCCAATAAACACATGTGGGATTAATAAGGTTGGTCTTAGTTTAATTGAAGGGCAAAGAGATAAATGGCTTGGAGAGCCTCACCTTTCTGTCTCTTGCTCTCTGATGATCAGACCAGTGTGCAACTGCCTTAGCTAGTTCTCTGTCTCAACCTGAGAGTTCCACTGGCTGTGCGACACCCAAATAATGGACCATGTCACTAGAGCTTGAGGTTCCTTCGAGACCCGCTCGCCACACTGCTGGTGTATATGTCACTTGAGCTAAGGACTGTCAGACCCCATCATCTGGCTGACTATTGGTAACCCACCCTGCTGTTTGCTGCCTGTGGTCAGACTGCCTGTATTACTCTACAGAAGACTCAGCTGTCTGCTTCCTTGACTTGCACCCAGCAGCCCTCATAAGTTGAAGGACTGCCAGTGTGTTAACTGTCTCATGGAAGTGAGTTGAACTGAGCCCTCTGCACTGCTCTGTGGACTAATTAGCTGTTCATTTCTTTGTATTATACATATCTATAGCTATATATAAAATCTTAAGTGTCCTGATTTTGTTTCTCTAGAGAACCCTGACTAACACAGGGAGCTTCAAATAGTTCATAGAAAAATGGAGCTTAATGAAATTTTCCATGTTTTTGAAAACCCTTCATAAGTATATGAGTATACATACACATATTTTTAAATTACACAGATAAATCATGACTACATAGTAAAACCATGAAAACATGTGAGACAAGGTCAACGTTGTCCTTTGAACAGCATCTTCCCCATCTGAGTTCTCGCCACGCACCCCCCAGAGATAAACGCTTCTCTTTGCAGCTCCCACTCAGTCATTTATAACCTTGCAGTCTCAGTGCTATGAAGAAGCCCAGCCTAGCTTATTTATCAGAAGATGGATGGGCACACAGAAAAAGAAAGAATCTCAGCTGACAGTCAGATAACTGCCATGCATTTTTGTGAAGACAATTTGGACCCTCCAGTCACTGAGGAGACGTCAAAAGCTGCTGTTTGAATGGTTCCAGACTTTCCAGATTGCCAGCTCACAGATAATGACAATAATACATCTTTTTTTTTAAAGTTATTAGGTCTCGGAGTTGTTTTTAGGCAAGAACAGACAAATGAAGCATATGACTTGTTCTTTCACTATGATAGGCTCATGATATTTTTCTTTATAGAATGATGCATTTTGTTATTCTAAAATCTACTCTCTTCTTATATGACATAGATAGTTATTTCTGGCTATTACGTCAGTGTTCCAAAGAAAGAGAATCCGTAGGAGACACATGTTAGTAGATTTATTGAGCAGAATTGGACAAGGTGATTGTGGACGTTATTGAGGAAAATCCAAACTCTCTAGGATCGGCCACACGACACTTGAGCTGGAACTCTCAGACCAAACTGAGGCTGACGTCCCTCACACAGTGTCTTTTCTTGTAGGAAAACCATGGTTCTGCTTTTAAGACCTTTTCAATTGTTAAATCAGGCCCACTCAGATGATCTGGGATAATCTCTCTCATTT
Source organism: Tenrec ecaudatus (assembly GCF_050624435.1). Taxonomy (NCBI): domain Eukaryota; kingdom Metazoa; phylum Chordata; class Mammalia; order Afrosoricida; family Tenrecidae; genus Tenrec; species Tenrec ecaudatus. The sequence goes on from NC_134531.1 coordinate 241,965,580, forward strand.
AACGTGAACTGACTATGGACTTAAAGCATATCTAAAATGTAACTTCATACCAACACCTGCATTAATGTTTGATTCAGTTCCCTATGCAAATTCACGCTCATAGAATTGACTGTCACACGTGTCTCTAAATGTAGGTAGTATCTTTAATAAAAATGTAAAATATGGAAGAAATGAGGGTAAACAAGATAAGGAGACGTATTTTATGTTTTTACTTTCATGAAGTGGCAAGGGTTGATAGAAACACTCCTGTCTGTCGGGTCCTGGGCTGAGGGAAGTATCCACCAAACAAAGCCTTTTTTGGTAACCTTTCCTTTTGCTGTCACCCTTTTCTCTTTTGCATTTTCTTTTTTTAATCCTTCATTCCTCTTTTATTTTTACCAAAAACATACCCCCTTTTCCTTTTGCTCTTCTCTTTACAAACTGCCATTTTTCCTTCAAATGACTCTGTATCACTTTCTCACTCCTTCTCTTTTGCTGTCCTCTTTCCTTTTACTCTCTTCCTCGTGCTCCTTGCTTCCTCGTTCGGTGTTGTGTTTTCCACTATTCTTTTCCAGTACCGTTTGAGAGAGACAACTACCCCCATGACCAAGAGTGTCTCTTGACCCTCAGAGATACGCAACAGTGCCACATCTACAGCAGTCAGTCACAGCCCATCAGCCCATGGGGTGGGGAAGGGGGAGAAAGAAGCAAAGAAAGAGAAAAATAAGTGAACAAAACTTAGATACAAAGGAACTTTCTGAAGAAGAGAAGACTCCGGAGCTACCAGACAAACCAGTCAGAAGAATGATGTTCAGGTACTTTCAATGTACTAGATGACTGATAGGTATTGATTTGGGTGAAATGGAAGACAATAGTCCATAGGAGAGAAAACCAAAATCAGGGAGCCAATAAAAGGTCAAATATTAGCAGAGGCCCCAAACCCATCTGTAGACAGTCGACCATTCCTTCACAGAAGGGTCACAAGGAAGGGAGGAGTCAACCAGGAAGCAGTGTAGCACAAAGGAAACTTACAATGTTCCTCTGGTTCTGTTAGGTAGCTTAGCCTAGGGAATTGGGAAGTCCATTATGCATGCCCAGGAGAGCCAGCAAAAGACAAAAGCTGGATTTTCCTGCCAGTGGGCTTGGATGGGTGTTACACCTGGAGCAGCCCACCTGGGCCAGGTGATTGCAATTCAGCCAATGGGATCGACCTGGGGTCGTTCACCACACCTCCCCCGGGAACCCTTGAAAAGGCAGGGACCGGAAGGGAGAGGCTCTGGGGCGCTTGGTCTCTTGGTCTTGTCTTGCTTGGGTGGTCTGGTCGTCTTCGTGGGAGGGGAGAGATCCTTGCATGTCCCGGAGCAGTCTCTGCCAGGCCGCAAGGTCAAAGGAATCCTATGGGTGCTACGTAAAACCTGATGCTTCTTTGAACTTTCATTAAATTCACTTGGATCACGAGCCCGGCTTCGGCGTGAAATCTTTCTCGCGTGGAGCCAAGGACCGAGGCTGAGATTTAGGCCGGAGAGAGAAACCTAACGGTTCTTTGAGACTTCCTCACCCACCGCCACCCCCTACTCCCCACTGTCATGACTGCAGCCCTGCCTTTCAGTCCTGGCTAGACCAAAGCATGTACACTGGTACAGATAGAAGCTCATGACACACAGAATCCAGGTCAGATAAACCCCTCAGGAACAGAAATGGGAGTAACGATACCAGGAGAGGGGGAAGTAGGGGTAGGAGGGGAGGAATGTGGAACCAATTGCAATGACAGGCACATGACACACACACAAACACACACGGGGAAGAACAACAGAAACATGGGCGAAGGAAGAGAGTGGTCAGTGTAAGCTATGAAAATAATAATTTATTTTTTATCAAGGGGTCACAAGGATGGGAGCTGTGAGAGCAGGGGAAAAGAAGAGGAGCTGATACCAAGAGTTCAAATAGAAAGTAAATGTTTAGGAAATGATGATGGCAACATATGTACAAATATGCCTGATACAATTGATGTATGGATTGTTATAAGAACTGTAAGAGCTCCAATAAAATTATCTTTAAAAAAAGTCAACTATTGAGTTTGCTTAGATGAAATTTGAATATAAAAATTAATGATCTGAAATGTAACATACACATATAACTTGCGATAAAAATTATTCAAATAAATTAATTAACTAAATTAAAAGTCAGATAGCTCATAGCTGTTTAAAAGTATACACAAAGAGACTGGAAGGAAGGGACTTAAAGTGAAACAACCAGGACAAAAATAACAAGAATGTGCTAGGTATAAACTGTTGAATGGCTTGAGGTTTTGCTGTATTTTCACACAAAAAATAAAATAATAATTCATAAAATATTTAAGCTAAAATATTCAAATATATACGTCTTTTTTTATCTTTTTACATATTTAAAATGCTTTCCACAGTGTGTGTTCCTAAACAAGGTAGCTTCTAGTTTACAGTCTTGTCTGTATTTACATGTTTTTTATTCTTTTTCTTGCTAGTAACTCCTCTACATCTTTATTTTTATTTTATTTCTTTTTGAGAGAGCCGTGAGAGCTTTGTTAGCACCCAGTACACAAGCCAATGGGTGGTTTGACAAGCCAGAGGTCGGGTGCTGGGGCAGGCGGGACATGTGCGCAGGCTGGCATAGGTCAGGCAGGTAAGCAGGCAGCAAGCAGGGGGATGCGGCCAGGGCTGCCATGTACTGGGTGTGGCCTCAGCCCAGAATTCGGTGTCGACCACACGGAAAGCTGGCCTGCCTGAGTCAGGCAAAGACAACATTGGAACGCTGGCCTCCTTTGGTAGCTGGATTGCCTTTAATGCAAATATGGAAACAGGGTCATGAAGTTTAGGGATCTGTTCCCCCAGACTGAGAAAAAAATGGATGTTTCATAGCTGGCCCAGGACAAGTGGTCTCACCTGCAGATACAGAGATTGGCCCCATCGCTGTCAAGTCGGGGTGCCTGGCTCAGAAGGACCTCGGCTCAGTACTTAGAATAGTTCTAGGTTTTCGACTCTAAATTAGACAGGATGCCTGGCCACGTCTCCTCAGCTGGGGCTTCCAGAATATGAAAGATGAAGTGCAGCCCTTCCTCCACCGTGGAGCCTGGGAAGAGGGGCTCGAAAAGGGAAATAAATCTTCCCATCCTAGCACATGTATTAAAGGTATTTATTCTGTTTTGTATTCCTATTTGAATATTTTGACTTTTTTACTCTACTTGATTCCCCTTGTTGAAATAAAGGGATTGAATTGAGAGGCAGGGGTGGAACTTCTACCTCCCAGCCTGACTTTCCATGAAGACATTACTCCCATTATTGTGGACAGTAGATGGCCTGAAACCTTGAAATTGTATTCTGATGTGTTACTTGTATTGATTATGCATTATGTACACAAAACACACACACACAATTAAAGACTAGAGGACACCAAGAAGCATCTATAAAGGCTCAGAAATGAAAGATGGCAAATGGAATGATTAATGTGATGTGTCAACCTCGCCAAACTATGCTGCTTCGTAGTTTGGAAAACCACTACTCTAGTTACCTTCCCACAATCACCATGTTTTCACAAGTCCATTCTAATCAGCCCCCCAACCCCCCATGTGCCAGACTAGAACTGCTCTCCACAGAGTTATTAGTGGCTTGATTTTGAAGAATGAACCCAAATGCCCACCCTTTTAGCTAATAGTCAAGTAAGTTCATTTCTTAAACACCCAAGGTTGCCCCAGGTGGCACAGATGGTTAATCACTTAACTGCTGACAGAAAGGGCAGCATTCAGAGGCAAGTTGAAAGTTAAGCCTAACAATTTGCTTCTGGAAATTCAAGCCATTGAAAATCCTAGGAAATACAGTTATAATCTGCCACACACTGGGTTACCATTAGTTAAAATTCATTCAGCACCAACTGGTTTTTATGTAGTTGTTATATGTGACTAAATAGTAAGGCCAAATAATTTACATAAATATGGATGGGATTCTGTTAATTAGTTTAAGGGCTGAAGAGAAAAAGAGGAGTTTCCACAGGGGATACAAGAGGGTATCAAAAAATATGGATTTTTTCCTCCAAAGCTATATATTTAAAGTTTTTTTGCAAACCAGCCTCATCCCCTTCAAAGTACTCTCCATTACTCGTAATACATTAGTCAAATCTGTGATTCCATTCTTGGAAATATTTCTCAAACTTATTTGTTTGGATGGTGTGTTAGCCTGGGTAGACTAGATATGAGGGAAGGAAGGATCCCAACAAATCATCACTGGTCCGGTAGGCATGATTATACCGTTAATATATATAAAGATTATGGTAAAGTCATGGAGAGCATGAGAGACAGAAGAGAGATTCAAATAATGAAGTCAGACACATTTCATAGTAGCATGCTCACCTCCTGGATGGCCATGATCTTACCAGCCAGATCCACATGGGCTGAGGTGAGGTGGGGCCGAGACCTAGCAGGAGCCTGGAGACCCCGTTTATTGCTAACTAAGGGTTTTATTTATTTAAGGGGGTGTGATTACAGGTAACCACACGTCAAAGGAAGGGACAGTACAATAGGCATACACATCATAGGAAGGGGATGTACAATGGCATAAGCGTGACAGGTAGGGGAGGACCTAGGGGTGTATACATGATCGGAAGGAGTGAAACTAGAGGTATATATATGACAAGAAGGGCGGACACTAGATTCATGGTAGCAGCCTAACCTTGGTCACCTTTGGGTAGGCTTGACCTCCCTGAGCTCTCCTACAAGGAAACAGTCAATTGCTATCCTTATCAGAAGGGAGTGGGTCCTACTTGTTGTGGGATAAACAGTGGTGACTGCTTGCTCTGGATGGCTGATAACCCTTAGGAGAATAACTCCTGACTTATTTCTGTTGACCTCCAAGTGTATAGTCATTTACCATGTGTTTCAAGCAGTTAAGTTTGGCATATATTTGAGGAAGACAACTTGGGAGAAATCTTTCTGTTTCCCACAACTAGAGAAACAAATTCATAGACACTCATATGTGTATAAGAAAGAGCTTTATAAACAAAAGCATTTGAATATTGAGAAAATGTCCCAGCAGAGTCCAGATTAAGTCCATAAGTCCAATATTAGCCCATATGTCCAAGACCAATCTATAAAGTCCTCTTCAGTCTCACAAAATATATACAATGTTGCCAAGTGCAGGAGGATCACAAGCCAGTGGGTTGGAAGTCTTATGGATCCAGTGGTGTTGTAAGTATCCAAGCACTGGTGGGGTCTCTACATGACTTCTACAGCTCCAGAGGTCTGGTTGCATTAGGATAGGTGCATGTGGCTTCTCCAGATCTCAGGGTGTAGAACCACGTGTCTTGTCAATAAAACATCTCTCAAGGAGTGAGCAGAGAGAGAGAAGTGTCTCCCACCTCCCAGAAGGAAATTCAGGAATTCCCAGAATTCTCAGGAGGAGGCCATGCCCACACAGAGACCTCATTGGCTATGACCACCCCTTCACTCTTAATCCTCTCAAATCCCAAATTGACACCAAATTATGTAACTACATACATATATATATGTATATACCAAAGATAGACTAATACATTTATCTTTATATATTTACATATATATTGATATAATTATTACTTTCTAGTTCTTTCCTCTTTTACTTTCCTCCTGACCCACTATTATATTTACCTATGGTTCACCTCTTTGTTATTCCTCTTGGATACATTGATCAAACATGGTCCAGAATATGTCATTACTAAATATCTTTTCCCAGTCTGTGGGCTCTCTCATTACTCTCTTGATGAAATCTTTTGATACACACAAGTGTTTTACCTTTAGTATGTCCCACACATCTATTTTCTCTTCCTCTGGTTGCGTATCTTTCATTATTGCTAATAGCCCTTGTATTCCCCTGTGTTAAGGTTCTTGGTTTTGTCCCAATGTTTTCATTGATGATCCTGAGAGTTTTGAGTTTTACCTCAAGGTCTGTGATCTACTTTGAATTTGTACTTGTGTATGGGGTGAGTCAAGGGTCTTCTTCAGGCCAATATCCAGTTTTTCCAGTACCATTTATTAAAAAGGGCACCTGTGTTCCATTTGATTTTGGGGGGCCCATTATCAAAATTCAGTTTTCTGTATTCTGCTAATTTTATTTCTGGATTTTATGTTCTTATCCAGTGGACCAAGTTTCTATCGTTATACCAGTACCATGCTGTTTTGAACACTTTGGCTGTAAAATAAGTTTTAAAGTTTGGTTATGCAAGTCCACCCACTTTATTCTTCTTGAGGCATTACTTGCCAATTCTGGGTTTCTTCCCTTTCCATATGAAGTTGGTAGTCGTTTTTCCATTTCTTTGAAGAATGATGCTGGTTTTTCTATGGGGATTGCATTGAATCTATATAGTTCCTTAAGTAGAATTGACATCTTTACAATATTGAGTCTTCTGATCCACGAGCATGGAACATTTATACATTTGTAAAGGTCCCTTTTGTTTCTTGTAATAATGTTCTATAGTTTTCCTCATACATATCTTTTGGTTTTGATTTGATTTTTTAGTTAAGTATATTCCTAGATATTTCAATTCATGCTTGACTATTCTTGATATCTTTTGCTGTGATCTCATCAGTTGTATATAGAAATCCAATTGACTTCTGTTTGTTGATCTTGTAACCTGCCACTCTACCATACTCCTTTATCACATCCAGCACTGCTATTTTGGAGTCTTTGGGGTTTTCAATGTATAATATCCTATTATCTGCAAATAATGACAATTTCACTTCTTCTTTCCCCAGGCATATTCATTTTATATTCTTTCATTGCAAGGCCATATTTTCCAACTTGTTTTCCTACTTTGTTTCCAACTTTCCAATCCCAATCAGTAATTACCAATGTGCCTTGATTGCATATTTGATCAATTTCAAGATGAAAAGTTGGTAGAATTCTTCAATTTATTCATCACTAGTTTAGCGCTTGGTATGTGAACTTGAATAATAATTATATTAACTAAGTTTCCTTATATACATATAGCTATTATGCAACCACACATAATTGTACTTCAAGCTATATCTGTTTTATTTCAAGCTATATCTTTATATATATTTTTTAGACTATGAATGGTATGCCATTTCTCTTGAATTTGTCTTTCTCGGTATAGTAGACTGTAATATTATCTAATTCAAAATGTCCAACACCAATCAATTTCAGCTCACTAATACAGTGGATCACACTAATACAGTGGATATGGGTCTCTATGCATTCCATTTTTGATGACTTCCAATGTTCTTAGATTCATACTTTGCACATTCAATTTTCTGATCATTGATGGAGGTTTGCAGCTGTTTTGCCTCATCATGAGTTATGCTTCTTCGGCAAATCAAGGTCCCCAAAGTTGTACTCCACCCACAGCACAGTTTGACTCTATTTGGGAAAGCAGCTCCTACTCAATCATACTTTGAGTGACTTCCAACCTGAGAGGTTTGTCTTCTGGCACCGTGGCAGTTAGATTTTATGTCAAGCCTTGGAGTCCAACCTATCAATCAGGTCAAGCCTGATGATGCTTCCTTAGGGGTGTGGCCTTTTCATAAGAAAGATAGTGAAACCTTTTCTCTTGCTAGCTATCCACCTTCTTTCTTGTTGGGATTCTGTCTCAAGCGGCAGCCCAGGTGGGCCACTGACCAGGGAGCCATGGCCCTCTGCCATGTTCCTACAGACCTTGGATCCATGTGACTCTCCACCTACTGGCCTGGGATCTCCCTGCATTCTGTTTGACCATTATTCTTCCTCAGTCTTTTGCTAGACTACATGAGTCTGAAGATGGCCACTGCGAGAATAGGACCCCGAACTGGAGCTGGACTTGGCGGGGATCCCATTTTGATATAAAGTTATTTCTTAAAAATATATGAATAACACTGGGTTTATTTCTCTAGACAACCCAGCCTAACATAGATAGTATATCTTATAATGTTCCACTACTAAGATTTTCAGTAGCTAATCCCTCAGAAGTGAACAGCTTATTCTTTCTTCATAGTCTGTTGACCTTGCTGATATTTGAAATACTAGTCACATAGCATGCAGCATGATAGCAACACTCAATCCACCACAATACAACAAATTCACAAATGATAGTCTATTGCCATAGGTTGTCACTTACACAGATGATAGTTGATTTATTAAAACAGCGCACAGGAAAAAAAGGTTACCCTATGAAAAACATTCAGTATTGGAAATCTAACAGTGGGATTTACAGAGCAAAGGAAGAGCATCAATTAATACGATGAGTTTTTTAAACAGAAATTATTTAAATACTGTGGCTCACCATAGATGTATTCCAATTTTCATTGGAAATAATATCAAGCTGTACATTTTTATTTAGTATTTTGGTGAGTATATGACTCATACAAAACTACAGAAAACATAAATACAGTGTTACTAAGTGAAATATATAATCTCCACCTTGATCAAGAAATAAAATATTATCAGAGTTCCAGAAGTTTCCATTCAATCATCTTCCAATTATTCTAACCCTCTCCTTCCATAACTAACCCCTGCAGTTTTTCCTAGCATCCCGGGGGGTTGAAATTGGCTAAGCATTCAGTTACTAGCCAAATGGTTTGCAGTTGAGATACCTCAGAAGACAAGCTTAGCAATCTGCTGCTGCTCACAGTCTGGGTGACCCAACAGACCAGTGTCGTCATGTGCCCTTGGGATTGACATGGGTCAGAACCAGCAAGAAAGCAACTGAAACAACTGATGCATTATAATACATTTTCTTTTTTTTTTGCATTATAATAGACTTTCACCTCTTGTCCAACTTTATATGATTGGACTCATAAGCTAACATTTTGTCTTAGTCTTTTCCTTGATATTATATTAGATTCACCCACTGCAATTTGTTGTAGTAGATCATTGTCTCTTTTTGCTGTGTAGTATTTCTTTTTATGAATAAACATATAAATTGTTTATGAACATTTGAGTTATCCAGCACTTTGACTCATATTCATAATGCTACAATAACCATTCCTGTAATAACTTTTGGTTAACATAGATGTGGTTTTATTCTGGGATTTTCATTATCTACTGTAGTTTAGCAAATCCATTGTCCTAAAGGTGAAATTCCAGGGTCATTGGATGTGCAAAACTATAGAAAGGAATGCCAAACCACAGATTGCCTGCATAAGGTCCTGGGCCCAATGAAAACATGAAAATACAGAATGTGCCTTATTTAAAACTTCTAAATAATTTCCCAGCTATCACAGATGCCTAAGGTCCTTCGAAGCACAGAGACCCATGTTAATGCACAAATTATATATCCATGAAACCAGCTTTCCCAAATTACATTTCAAAGTAGTTAAATCAATTTACACTCCCCAGAGATTTTTATGTCATTCAAATTTATGCACTTGAAAGCAACATAATATTATTGTTAGATTCTGTATATTTGTTTCCCATTCATAGTGCCTCTACATACAACAGAATGAAAAGTGCCTGTGCTTGTACCAACCTCACAATTATTGCCAGCTTGCGCACATTGCTGCAGCCACCTTGCGGAGCCATAGATGAGAAGGTTCCTCTCCTTGTCACTGACCCTCACTTCTCCAGACATGTGAAAGGTGGAACACTGGGTGATCTCAGAGCTGGTTGAGAATTCCATTCCTAGGGAAACCATTTGAGAAAATACTTTCTTTGATAAATCTCATAGGATGAAAGGAGAAACTGAAGGAAAACCTAAAACAATCAAAATGAAGATTGTATTTTATACATGAAACAATATGAGGAATTTAGTTTTGCTTCTGAGTGGAAAAGAAGAGAAGTAAAAGACGCAAGGACAACTTTTAGTTACTCAATAATCATGTAAGGTAAATAATCACCCCAGGGAGGTATGCACTCCTGCGGCTCATCAGCCCAAGGGCAGCATTTGCACAGGGATAAAGCTCAGAAAGAAGACATGGAACACAGTGGCGAATGGAAACAGAGAACACAGGGAGGAAGTGGGAAGGATGCAGCTACATTGTGGGGACTGCAATCACAAAACAATATACATATGAATCATTGCACTGAAAAGCAACGTGCTGTACACACTTCCACACAAAGCACGATAAAAAGGGATCCAGTAGATGGCATGAGTTTTAATAGGGAAATTGTGAGCTAGAGATGAACTCCTAAAATAAGAAGTTGTAATATTAAATTAGAAGTTGCTTCTACTTTCAAATTGTGATCATCCCTACCTATTTATAAGTAACAAATCATCTGAATAGTGTGAGAATAATTTCTTTGGAAATATCATTAAGGTTCAATAAGTTATATTTAAATAATAGCACTATGGAGACAAAAAGAAACCAAAGATGCAACAGAGGCAATAAGTTAAAATTGGATGGGCCTAGATATCCCTATTCCCCTAGGAACTTACAGGTGACCTTAGACTTTCACCAAGTACAGAATATGGACTTCAGTTGATTTTATTTGAAATAAAGACCCAGACATACAAAATATTCAAGTAGTAGTTATTCTTATAAGAATTACTAACCATGATATGTACTACCTGGTAGTGCAGTGGGTTAAGGTTGGGTTTCTTACTGGGCAACCCAAGGTGTCAAACCTCTTACCTTGCTGACCTCTGGGGACCTTGGTGTATTGCAAATTGAGTGGAAAGCTTGTGCAGATATCATCAGGACCCAGGCTTCATTTCTTCCCACACCCCTTCTTGCCTGCTTTGTTCAACCATGCCACTATCACATGCTCCACCTCCCCCACACAAGAGCACTACCAAAATAGCAGGAGTTCCCCCACACACAGCAGTTTTATTTTTTTCAGATTTTCACTTTTGCTCTACTATAAAACTTTAATTTATTTTTTGAATTATCTCCCACTTCCTCTGGAAGATGCTAATTAAACCTAATCTTATCCCACAACAATAGCAAAATTCTAAATAACAGAGACCAACAAATGCTAGAGAGGATGCAGAAAGATTGGAACTCTTATATACTTCTGATGGACTTGTTAATATGTACAACCATTGTGGAATGAATATGGCACTATCTAAACAACTGGAAATAGAAATACCACACAACGAAGCAATATCTCTGCTGGGTGGATACATCATCAAAATATAGGAGACAAAAAAATGGGACAACAGTTCCTGGAGGACATGCGAGAGAGGAGGGACAAAGCAACAACAGGTGACTGAAGATCTATGGCAAGGAGGATGTAGGAGGTCTGGTAAGCTTGATCAAGGGCAATGTAACCAAGAGGAATTACTGAAACCCAAACAAAGGCTGAACATGATAGTGGGACAAGAGGAAATAGAGGAAAGAACTAGGAGACAAAGGGCATTTATAGAGATCTCAATACAGGCATGTACATATATAAATATATTTATATATGGCAATAGGGAACTAGATCTATGTACATATATTTATAGGTTAAGTATTAAGGAAGCACATGGACATTGGGCCTCTACTCACTGCTCCCCTCAATACAAGAACACTTTGTTCTATTAAACGGCATTCTATGATGCTCACCTTCCCTACAAGATCACTGAAAACAAAGTGGGTGCATAAGCAAATGTGGTGAAGAAAGCTGATGGTGTTCAGCTATCAAAAGATATAATGTCTGGAGTCATAAAAGCTTGAAGATAAACAAGTGACCATCTAGCTCAGAAGAAACAAGGAAGCACACCAGCTGTGTGATCATGAGGTGTTGATGAGATCAGGTATCAAAGACCCAGAGCAAAAAATCATAATGTGAATTTGGGGGAAGTGCAGTGTGGAGGCCCAAAGCCAATCTGTGAGCAACTGGGCAGGGTGCAGTATAGCACTGATGAAAAATACAGCTTCCTCTGGTTCTTCAATCCTTCCTCTCCCCCACCCCACTATTGTGACCCTAATTCTACCTTACAAATCTGGCTGGACCAGAGTATGTACATCGGTACATATAAGAGCTGGAGACAAAGGGAATACAGGACAGATAAACTCCTTGGGACCAATATTGAGAGTAGCCATACCAGAAGGGGAAGGGAAAGGCGGGAGGAGAAAGGAGGAACCGATTACAATGACATCTGTAAACCCATCCCATGGGGGATAGACAACAGACAAGGGGGTAAAGGGAGACATCGGACAGTACAAGACATGAAAAAATAATAATGATTTCTAAATTATCAAGGGTTCATGAGGGAGGGAGAGGAAAAATGAGGAGCTGATACCAAGGGCTCAAGTAGAAAGAAAATGTTTTGAAAACGATGATGGCAACAAATGTACAAATGTGCTTGAGATAATGGATTTATGTATGGATTGTGATAAGAGTTGTATAAGCCCCCAATAAAATGATTTTTAAAAAGAGAGAGAGGGAGAGAGAGAGAGAGAGAGAGAGAGAGAGAGAGAGAGAGAGAGAGAGAGAACATCAATAGAGCTGGGCTCTCCCATGTTCACTGAAAGACAATTTACCAAAGCAATAATCACCAGGAAACACCTCCTGACATGGATGGACCTAGAAATTGTTCTGCGGAGTGAAGTTAGTCAATCACAAGAGGATAATATCATAGGAGCCCACTCTGTGATGATAAATTCCAAGAGGAAGACAGACTCAGTTCTGCCTAGCAACAAAGTAGAGAGCCTAGATTTATACTTCGCACATTCCACTTTCCAATTATTGATGCGTGTTTACAAACATTTCTTCTCATTTTGAATCATTGCCAGTGAAGTTCCTGAAAGCTTTCCACCACTCCCGTCATTACGGTAACTCTGATGACAGGAGGCAGCTTAGTTTGGGTGCTTTCTAGCCTATGAGCGCCTCTTGCAGTGTGATACTAGACAGTGTTCTACTGCTATCCGTAAGATTCTTCATGAGCTAACTTTTCAGAAGTGGATTGCTCTTTCCTATTTTCTAGTCTGTGCTTAGCCCGCAAGCTCTATTGAAATTATTCACCAGATGTGACCCTGCAGGTGACTATTTGGAATGAGCCATTTCCTCTTCCTTCTGCCTCCATCTGTATCACTGATGCTTGTTACTACCACTTTGTCCTACTGCCTAGGAAAAGCACGTGCTTGTCCACTGTTTTTTTAGCATGCTGCCAGTTTCACGGCTGTCCCAGTGTCTATTCGTGTGTACAAAATTGTGCTAAGGCCACCTCAAATCATCAGACACTTACCAGAGTGATAAGTAAACCTTCCTTGGAATTGAAGTCAAGATGCAGGAAGGGGTTCATATATATTTTGGAAATGGTGATGATTACATTATTGTTGGTGAGTAAACTGGGGGGAGCATCAGAAAAGGGGGAGGAACTCAACAATACGTATATAAAACCCAAGGGGAGAATATGCCCGGTGCTACGTTCCTAATAGGACACTTCTGACCTAGCGTCTGTCCAGTCCTTGGTGATCCAGTGTGTATACTATAAACACCTTGGAGTTTATAGTTTGTCCTTTTCAGGCACACATTCGTCAGAAGCCACACCAGAGGGATTTGATGTGGAAATCTCATTAGGTAAACTGGGCTTTACCTTGAACTCATCTATAGTAATTTACTAAACTGACATCCTCCATTGGACTTGAGGAGGGCACATGCTAGTGTGAGAAGAATCATATGACTGTTATCCTAAGGTTATGGAATTGGCAGTCATTGGACTCTGGTTCTGATACCCTGCTTTGAGGGTATATATTGTGACGTGTATAAATCGTGTAGACATGATTCTGCCTTTGTGAATGAGGGTTATTGAAAGTATTGCCCTATTATCAACCACCAATATGTAAATAGTGTCCCGTCATTTAGGAGTTTAATCGGTAAAAGTCAACTATTCGTGTATTACAGTCTGCCTTCACCTCTGTTTGTATCATTTTGTTTTTTCAACATTGTTTTAAATTGTATAACAATGGTTAAATTAATGACACAGTCAATAGAATTACCATATGCCCAGAGGGGTGATTCATCATGTTCTCTAACATAAAATGATAATGGTGTTTCTAAAATGAACCAGAGACACATAAACCATAGATATATGAATGAATTTTGGGGTTCCACTTATTCCTAGTTCCAATATAAGAATAATTCATTCTTATGACCTGGTCCTGCTCAATGTTTGCTTTCATGAAGAGATCATTGAAGGTATGGGTGCTACAGCAAAGTGTGGTGAAGGAACCAGATAGTACCCGGCTAGCAAAAAGAATACTATGTGAGATCTTAAGGGCTTGTCTTAAAATAAGGAGCCATCTAAGTGAGGTGTCAGCAAAGAAGACATGGAAGAAGCACACCAGCCTGTGTGATCTATGATTGTAAATAATAAAATCCAAATCCAAAGAAAGGGATTGTATCAGATTTAAATTGTGAACACTTGGTGTATAAAAAGCTATGAATGAGTGAAAGCCCAAAATTGATTCAAAGGGTCCCTACATGTATTAAGTCTCTGGTGAATCCCACTCTGACCACAGTGAAGGGGTGTGACCAACCCTGCTATCGGACACTGAGCATGGTGAGGTCGATAATAACAGATGTAGTTAGGTTAAAATGTAATATTCATTTTATCTCCCTTTTGACCCATTTTAAAGTTGTGTTAGTTGTAAATATTTTCAGTTTTGTATTTGATTGAGGCTTCTATATATTTTGTTTAGTTGTTAGGTTGTTTATTAGTTTGATCAATTGCTTTATATGATTTTTAGTGATGTATTTTGTTTTGTAGGGTTTTCTGTATAAGAAACTCAGGTTAGGTAGACCTAAAAGGACAGGAACTTGATAGGGACATGGCAGAGAAGGATGGAGGAGAGTGAGGAACTAAAAACAAGAAGAGAGTGTTCTGAAATTTATTGTGGGATGACTGCACATATTTTCTTACTATGATTGAACAGTTAAATTTTATGATATGTGTAAAAAAGACTACTAGGATCTATCACTTCATAACTACTAGTAAAGAACACAGACAATACATAAATAAATAAAAGCAGTGCATTGCCGGTGTATCTTCACCCCATACTTATTAAATTTGCATGCTGAGAAAATTATTTGAGAGGCAAGACTATGTTAAGGAGAACACATTATCGGGCTTAGAGGAAAGTTTATCAACAACCTGTAATTTGCAGATGACGTATCCTTCCTTGCTGAAAGCCAAGACCTGGACTCTTACTGATGAAGCGTAAAGACTACAGCCGGCAGCTTTACCTGATTGCAAGTCAATGTAAAGATAACAAAAGTCTTCACAATTGGACCAACAACGCAGCATAGTGATAAAAGAAGAAAAGATAGAATCCACCAAGGACTTCACCTGGATTAGTATGTTCATAATCAATGCTCACAGATGCCGCAGTCAAGCAATGACATGACACACTGCATTAGGGAACTCCGTTTCCCAAGACCTCTTTAACATGGCAAAAAGAAAAAGGCGTGTATGGGTTATGATAAGAGCTCTATGAGCCCGCACTGAAATGACAAAAGCTCCAAACAAGGTCACTTTGAGGACTCATGTATGCTCCTACCAAGCCATGGGATTTCAGTGGACTCGGTGTGAGAGTTGGACAATAAAGAAAGAAAGCCACACACGACCAGGTGCATTTGAGCTACGGTGATGGCCAAGAACACTGAAAATGCCGCAGATTGCAAGAGCACAACAGATCTGTCTAGGAGGAAAGACATCTAGAATGCTGCCTACAAAGGAAGGTGGTTAGATTTTTCTCAAGTAATTTGGACCTGTTTTCATGACAAACCAATCTCTGGAAAAGGATATCATGCTTGGTAAAGGCACTCCCCCCCCCCACACACACACAAAAGGAAAACCCAAAAGGACATGGATTGACACATTAGCTGCAACCATAAGCCCAAACATGACAAGAGCGATGATGATGTGAGACCAGGTAGTGTTTTTTCTGCTCTGGCTGAGGTCACGATGAGTCAGAGCTGACCCAGTGACATCTAACAATGACAACTTGTAGTCGCTAAGCAAATGTGAGGGTCCGGTGGTGTCTGGAGAAGGGGAACTTGGCCGAGAGCGGTGGCCCAAATAGCAACTGAGAGCTAGAGCCAGTGGAACGTGTAATATAAATTTTAGGAGCTTCAGAAGCTCCAAATTATTCTTTTGCTGGTCTTAAAAGTTGATTCTTTGTAAGCTTTCCGGCTGGACTTTAGACTCCATAAGCGCCTCAAGGCTGAGTATCCTGTTTCATGCATCTTTGTATTGGTGGCTTGTAGCACAGACCATGGCATAATGACTGTTATATAATGACTGAATAATGACTGTTAAATAATTGTTTGGTGAATTCAGTGAGTTATGAGACTTTCATAAGTAAAATGTTCTTACCAATGAAAATTATTTGAAAACTCTAAGAAAATGAAAGAGTAAAAATTAGAAAAGTTAACCCAAAAGTAAAACCCTGGTTAGCAAATGCCAATTTTTAAGATGAAGGCTAAGCTCCAGTGGATAGACACAGTAATGGCAAAGCAATGTGGAGATTTTCAGAACTGCAGGAATATAAAATGTGTCCATGGGAAGACTCTGCAGTTTTACAAGGAAAAATGAGAATGGGTTACAAAGAACTGTAAGTGTGACCTTGAGCAAATAATTTACCATACGTACTCGAATATAAGCTGACTCGAGTATAAGCCAAGGTACCCAATTATTACCTGAGAAACCAGAAAAACTGATTGACTTGAGTATATGTCTAGGGCGGAAAATGCAGAAGCTGTTGGTGAGTTTCAATAATCAAAACAAATGAAAATAAAATTATTAAAAATTGAGTGGGTTAATGTATTTAAATATTTATTTTAAATAAAAACATAAATAAAAGGACAAGTCATTTAAAATTAGTAAACTAGCACAGTAAGTGGAAAATAGGTTCAACAAAAACAATAAGGTAACAACAATGATACCTTAAGAGTACTATTCCCTGAGCTCAATCAGCAACCAAGCTAAAATGTAAAGAGTTAAATCCATCAAAACTGGATTCCTCATCATCATCCGTATCCCAGTGCAGAGCTTCAGTTGGTGTGAGGTCATCATAGACGCTGTCCTCACTGAGATCGCCGTCATCATCATCACTGCTGTCATTTTCATACAAAGCACAGTCTTCACTGCCATCCATAACATTATTAATACTACATTTCTGCAAAGTACGTCGCACCATGTCTTCTGGAATGTCTTCCCATGCATCTCGAACCCACTTTGCTATTAACTCAATGTCAGGCTTCATGAGATTTCCTCCTTTTTTTAGTTGGGCTTGACCAGAGGACATCCATTCATGCCACATCCTTCGCACACGGTCTTTAAAAGGCTTATTCAGAGATACGTCCAGAGGCTGAAGTACAGATGTAAGCTCACCTGGAATAACGGCTAACGTAACTTTACTAGATTTTGCCAATTTTTTTTATGTCATCCATTAGGTGGGCTCTGAACATATCCCTAAGAAGTACCAATGGCTTTTTCTTTATGGCTGCTCCTGGTCGTCGGTTCCAAATTTCTTCCAGTCATTTTTTTGTTCCGTCTTCATCCATCCAGCCTTTAACATGTGCACGCATAGTAATTCTTGGTGGGAAATTGATCTTTTTAGACAAGGTCTTTCTTTTAAAAGTAATGACAGGACACAGCTTAGTTCCATTAGCCCAACATGATAGAACAACTGCACCTCAATTCTAAAGGTCTCATCTTTGATTTTAAGAATTTAAAGAGGTCTGTGCAGCAGAATTCCCCAATATGACATTTAATTTCTTGGCTGTTGCTTCCATTAGCATGGTTTGTACATCTAAGCAAATCAAAATCCTTCACTTCAACCTTTTTACTTCTTTATCTTCTTTTATATTGTTGGGTTTCTTCTTTTCTTTTTTGGTCTAGTTGTGAAGATGTTTTTTTCCTTTACAGTAAGTTATAATCCATACTAAAGACTCTTTCATTGATCTTCATCCATAAGGGCTTCAAGTCCTCTCCCATTCTAACAACAAAGGTTGTATATAGTAGGAAACTCATAAATCTAATGGAATTAGTGAACTTAGGTATGTTATGAAATATTCCTAGAATATTCCACATACGTATGGTTATTTTGCCCCCTTTTAGAACTGGGGGCTGCCCCAAACTCATAAAAGTATTCAGTAATTATTTGTTGGTTAGTTTAACCTCTCTGTCCCTCAGCTTCTACATCTCAAAAATAGGAATAACGTCTGCAGTACTTAAATTGAACAGTTATTTTAAATATACAATGTCGAGTTCCTTTCAGAATATAAAATAAGGGAAACATGCATATAAATGTATCCTATTTTAATAATAAAAATGAGAAATTTATCATTTGAGATGATAGGGGGAAGCAAATAAAAACATTACATAAACTTTATGCATTTTTCCTGGTAGAAACAAATTCATAAACACACACATGTGTAAAGAAGAGAGCTTTATATACAAGAACAATTGAATATTGAAAAACCTCCCCACCCAGTCCAGATCAGGCCCATAAGTCTGAAAATAGGTCATATGTCCAATACCAATCTATAAATTCCTCTTCAGACTCACGCAACACAGGCAATGGTACCAAATGCAGGAAGATCATAGGCCAGTAGGTAGAAAGTCTTGTGGATCCAGTGGCAGTAGAAGCATCTCAGCACTAGCAAGGGGCTCCACATGGTTCCTTCAGCTCCGGGACATTAGTGTAGCTCCATGTGCCTTCTCAACAGGAATATCTCACAGGCAGTGAGCATGTGTCCTGCCTCCAGTGAGCTATTTATCTCCTAAGCCCCTCCAAATGAGGTCATCAAGCTGTGACTTGATGGACTGGAAAGGCTAACTCCACCCCTTCATTCTTAAGCCTAAAATTGACAACAGATTATGTAACTACCACATTTTGTCAATAAAATTAAGACATAAGAATATGAATAAATGTTATAAAAATTAAAATTCAAAATGATGCATAGAAGATACTATGACTTGCTGTTGGAAAAGATAAAAGGGACATAGTATAAGACAGGCAAGAAAAAAAATCAACTTCTTGTAATAGCTTGAAAATTAAAAGAGAAAATTAAAGGAGAATAAGATGAAGTTTCAAATGAGTATGAAAACAGTCCCTAATGAACATCTGGAAAGTTTGCAGAACGAGGGGAGGTACAGAGAAAGTAACAACAATTCCTCATTTGTAAGCAAGAACTATCCCCTAATTTTGACACACTAAGAAATTCTTGTTCTTAGCAGTTTGCAATATATTTTCTTCTATGGATCTATTTTATTTTCCTGTGTATTTGTACTTTTGTTGAAAAATAATCTTTCAAAGATGTTAATAATGTAAATTTGCACCGAGAAGAGAAAACAACTTTAGATTTGGCTAATTATTATTGGTAACTTTCATTTCACAAATGTGTACAATAGCAACATAGCATTGATGTTCATTTAAAGCATACAAAAGCTATGTCTCTTCTGTAACATGTGCTTATTTCAGAGGTATCTGAAGTGGGTTTCCATCGGGGCAAGTGAAAGTTTCCTGACTCAATGACTTGGCCTTCTACTGCAGGCATCTGTCCCTCCAGCAAACCATTCGTTCACTAGTATGTGATGTTAGAAATACTTCCTTAGTGAAAATTAAAATGCGCCCTCATGGGATGTCGTCTTTTATTTCAAGTGACTTCTACTGTCTATGATGCATGCTAAGGGTTCAGGTTGGAATCTACCCCTAAAGCTAACGTATTATAAAAACCGAAATACCACAAGTCAGTGGCTTTAAAGAGTAAAGATTTCCTTTCCCACAATCTGAAGACTAAACATCCACATCAGAATCTCAGCCATATCAATTCATTCTGGTTTCTGATGTATACTGGCAATTGGTAGGAGCCCTTTGCTAACAGGTTGGCCCTCCCTGTTCCTTCACTATTTATTCTGTTCTTTCTACGAAACATTTTGGAATGATTAGGTTTAGGACCAACACTAGTCCTGCATGGCCTCATTAACATAATAAAAGAAAAGCACCTTTCCAGCCAAAGTCATACTTACCCATACAGTTAGGACTTCAACATCTGTTGTAGGGGGGGGGACACAATTTGGTGCACGACGCATCCAAAATATTCCTCCTATCCCATAGGCTTACACTTGATTCCACAGTAATGAGAGGAGAAAGAAATTAATATTCTGGAAAGATAACAGTCCACTTGTAATTCTCAGTTCGAAAGACTCTAACTTGAATCTTTTCCTGTAGCTTCAATTCCAACAACAACAAAAAATATCTTCGCATTCTGGACTTAAGATTTACTCTTCCAACTGTAGTGCTCCCTGTTGTCCGGGTAGGGAGCCCTGGTGGTATAGTGGTTACACATTGGGTCATGATCTGCATGATCAGCACTTTGCAACCACCAGCTGCTCTGCAGGAAGAAGACTGGGCTTTCTACCCCAACCCCATAAACAGTTACAGGCTAGGAAACTCACAGGGGGTAGCTTTGAGTCAGCATTGACTCAATGAGTTATTGTCCTGGTGGCACAGTGGTTAATTATTCTGCTACTAACCAAAAGGTTGGCAGTTTCAACCCACCAGCGTGGAAATCCCAGTGGGTAATCTACCCCATCTATTGACTCCCAGGCAATTGACTATTGACTCAATACTATTTCTAGTCAAGCCTTTATTCTTGGACACGCCCTGCTCAGCCGCATCTGCTTTTCCCAAGTCAGTCTCCCACTTTCTGTGTTCAAATCCTGTCTGCACTTATCCATACCTTTTGAATAGCAATAAACATAATCTCCTTCTATCAGAGTTAGCCTGACACAAATGAGAAGGATTTCTACTCTGTACTTTGGGTAAGTGGAAGAGAAGCTGTATCTTTTATTTTGAATTTTAGGCATTCATTAACCTAACAACTGTTTTTCACTGGAGACATGCTATATGCAGTGAAAAATATATATATATATATATTCTCCTACTCAAATTCATTGCATTTATATATGGATGCATAAATATGTATGAATACACTGCATATAATACATACATGTATCAATATGTACACATATATAATATTTCTTTGTCACCTACAAGCTTAGTTAAATATGAGGCTCTATGTTAAAAATACATTTTGAGGACATGATTAATACTTTTATCAGGAAGAGGAAATAAAGGCATTCTTTTTTTCACAAAAGATAGGATTCAATAGTCATAAAACTTTAATACAAATACACATGCAATGTTTAATTAGTTGGAGTAATATAAATGATCTGTTCAAGAAACGACTGTTACCCAGCTTTTGGAAGATTCATTCTGAACCTTGAGGACTGAGCTATGCGGTTTTGCTGCCCTCTTGTGGCCAGTAGGAGATCATTACATCTACTAATTTGGTGCCAGTAGCATGTGTGAACACTTCCTATAGATGCTTCAAAAGTTCTAAAATTTTTATTTTTAGGATCTGTACACAAATTATATGTACATGACAATTATTTCTAATATCACCCTCCTTAAGGGGTTATTTTATTAAGTGTCCAATGTTCCTTTTTTTCTTAACATGTTACTGTAAAACATTGCATAGAGTAATTATAAAATAGGGACTGGCAAAAAATGTAACACTTTGTATTTTCTATAGAAAATCAGTACTTCTAATGGATGTTCTTACTAAATTAGACTTACTAGAGTTCAAATTACTGGCTGTATTCAAGTCACAAATTAAAATGATAACAATTCCAGTACTAACTGTCTTGTAGCCATCGCTAAGAATTTACCGTATTGCATATTATTGAAATTCAAACTTACTTATACCAAGTACTAGTTACTATTGGCCCCACTTTTGTCCTTTATGGACAACTAAAGTTGAGTTTTCAGTGTCTCTGGATGCTGTAACAGTTAACACCCGCAGCTTCTAGCTGAAAGTTTGGAGGCACAAACACACCAAAATGCACTTCAGAAGAAAAGCTTTGTGATCTTTTTCACACACACACACACACACACACACACACACACACACACACACACACACACATGAGTGAGTGAAACCTCCATGGGGCACAGTGCTACCCTGATCAGAATCTACTTGACAGCAGCTGGTACCGGTTAATTTATTCAAAGGAATTTAGAAAATCTCTTATACACGCAGATTCCAGTTTTGTGGCATAAATGCACTCAATAATCTACAAAGAAGAATCGCTCAAATATAATATAAATAAGTTCCTTCTTGTAGGAGATGTTGCAGATGAGTTAATCATGTGCATGGTGCAATAGAGCTGTCTATCGTTTCGGTTTATCTCTGAAGCCACAATAACGAAGACGAAATCCATAATGAGTATGTCCTAGTTTACTTATTCAATGGGCACTTACTTAGAACCTTAGATTACCGAATAGTGCTAAAAGTTCATTGACAAACTGACTACTCATATCTCTTCTATAAGCCCTATGATTATCTCACGGAAAGTCTACATATGTGACCAAATCTCCACATTATATATTTATGTTGTATGGATTGTGTTCACCAAAAAAGAATGTTTCGACCTGGTGAGTCCACGAGTCTCAGTATCATATAATTATCCTACATTTGGTGAGCTGATGTAATTATCCTGTGTTATAAAGTCTAATCTCAATGATATAAATGAGACCAAATTGCTGCTGTGAGGTGCCCTCAAGTCTCTTCTGACCATAACAACCTGTGTACAACAGAGCACGACGCTGCCCAGTCCTGCTCCATCCTCACAATTGTTCCTATGCCTGAGTCCATTGTTGCAGCCACTGTGTCAATCATATCATCAAAGGCCTGCCTCTCTTTCTCTACCTCACCAAGCATGATGTCCTTCTCCAGGGACTGGTCTGTCCAACGTTCACATGTATATGAGGCAATGGAGAATAACATGGCTAGGCTCAGGCACAACCTAGTCCTCAAACTAACATCTTTGCTGTTCAACACTTTAAAGAGGTCATATGCAGCAGATGTACCTAATGCAATGCATTTTGATGCATATAATGTCTATGTTTAAGATGTTCCAGTCATCCAGTTTGTTTCAGCTATTTGTGTGCTTTCAGTTATGACTTGTAGCGCATTTGGTTTTTGTTTTTCTTTTTTCTAATCATTCTATTAGGGGCTCATACAACTCTTAACACAATCCATACATAAATAAATTGTGTAAAGCACATGTGTACATTCACTGCCCTCATCATTCTCAAAACATTTGCTCTCCACTTAAGCCCTTGGCATCAGATCTTCATTTTTCCCCTCCCTCCCCATCCCCCCCTCCCTCATGAGCCCTTGATAATTTATAAATTATTTTGTCATGTCTTGCCCTGTCGGACGTCTCCCTTCACCCACTTTTCTTCTGTCCATCTGCACCGGGAGGAGGTCACATGTAGATCCTTGTAATTGGTTCCCTCTTTCCAACACACTCTCCCAGTATTGCCACTCTCACCGCTGGTCCTGAAGGGATCATCTGCCCTGGATTCTCTGTGTTTCCAGTTCCTATCTGTACCAGTATCCATCCTCTGGTCTAGCCAGACTCACAATGTAGAATTCGGATCACGATAGTGGATGGGGTGGAGAGGAAGAATTTAGGAACTAGAGGAAAATTGTAGTTTTCAACGTTGCTACATTGCACCTTGACTGGCTCTATAGTGCATTTATGCCATGTATTGAGGACCTTAAGTTTTTGGTTTTTTTTTTGCTTTTTTTGTTGATCATTTTAATAGTTCAGACAGAAAAGTAACAGTGGAAAAGAATTCAAATCCTCACCAAATTTCAGTCTCCTTCATCCCGTTTCTCATTGCCATCCTCTACCACTATCACTCTCTCCACCAGCCCAACACCTTCCCAACTTAGCACATCAATTTAAATGTCTCTTCTTTCATGAGCTTTGTGACTTCATAGACTTTGTTAGATATACTAGCTAGAATCTATATACTTACACATAACAGAAAGAGACCATTAAGTTCTTATTTACCATATCAACAACAAAAACTAAGACCTAGTGTGTTTAATGTCTCCCCTTTGCCCTCTAGGTCCACCCTCTGCTTTCTCCACCCTATTCTGTGGCCCTGTGCTGACATTGGCGGACTGCACCAATGGACTCTTTCAGTCTGTCTTCTGCTGAGCATGGTGGCCAGTGGGAGACACTGACAGGTAATGGCCAAAGATCAAGAACACTTCGTCATATATTTGTTGGCGGCCTTATGTGCTGAAGTCTCTGTTCAAGTCTTCTGTCCATTTTTTACTGGATTATTTATCTTTTTCTTGTGAGGTGCTAACAATCCTGCTCAAGAAGAAAAAGTTCAAATATAGGCCTAAGTATATAAAATAACTTAGCATGTTATACAGCTTAGTGATTTTATAGTGATTTAGTGTCCAAGACTGAAGGTTATCTTTTCATTCTCTTAGTGAAATCATAAGTTCCATGGAAGTCTCATTTTTAGGAAGTCCCAGGAGTCTACTTATTCTTTTGTTGGTTGTTTGTGTGTTTTCAATTATGTTTGCTAGTGTATTACGCCATGCATTAGGGAGTTTTTTTGTTTTTGTTTTGTTTATACTTCTTTTTTCATTAATAAATCTTTTTATTGGGGCTCATACAACTCTTATCACAATCCATACATGCATCAATTGAGCAAAGCACCCTTATACATTCATTGCACTCGTCATTCTCAAAATTCACCTTCCACTTCAGTTCCTGGAATCAGCTCAGTTTCCCTTTTTTCCCCCTTCCCCTCCCTCCCCACTCCCCACTTCCCCCTGGTCCCTTAATAGTATATAAATAATTATTTTATCTTATCTTACACTGCCCGGCATCTCCCCTCACCCACCTTCCCATTGTCCATCTCCCAGAGAGGAGGTTACACATAGATCTCCAAGATCGGTTCTCCCTTTCTACACCCCCTTCCCTCCTGATGTCGCCACTCCTACTGCGGGTGTTGAGGGATTCGTCCGTCCTAGATTGCCTGTGTTTCCAGATCCCTACTGCACCGCTGTGCATCCTCCGGTATAACCAGGTCCGCAAGGTAGAATTGGGGTCATGATAATTGGGAGGGGAGGAAGCGTTCAGGAACTAGAGGAAGGTTTTTAGTTTCATTGTTGCTACACTGAACCCTGAGTGACTCATCTCCTCCCCACTACCCCTCTGGAAGGGATGTCCAGCTGTCTACAGATGGGCATTGGGTCCCCATCACGCACTCCCCCTCATTCACGGTGATGTGATTCCCACCACCCTGCCTTTGTTGTTTGAGACCTGGCCACCTCTGCCTTTCACGATCACCTATGTTGGTGTGCTGCTTCCGTGTGGGCTTTGTTGCTTCTGGGCTAGATGGCCACTTGCTTGTATTCAAGCCTTTAAGTCCCCAGACGCTATATCTCTCAGTAGCCGGGCACCATCAGCCTTCTTCACCACACTTGCTTATGAACACTTTCGTCTTCAGCGATTATGTGAGGAAGGTGATCACACAATGATTGTTTTTGTTCCTTGGTGTCTGCTACATGGTCCATTCAACACCTTTTATTTGCTTAGGCCGTGTGCTTCTTCTCTGTGGGCTTTGTTGCTTCTGAGATAGATGGCTGCTTGTTTGCCTTCAAGCCTTTAAGACCCCCAGACGCTATATCTTTTTGATAGCCGGGCACCATCAGCTTTCTTCACCACATTTGCTTACACACACGTCTGTCTTCAGTGATCATGTCGGGAAGGTGGGTATCATGCAATGACTGTTTAGTAGGGCGAGGTGCTATTGTATTGGGGGAGTACGCAAGAGGAGGCCCAATGTACATCTGATACCCTACTACTGAACCTATAAATATATGCACATAGGTCTATTGCCCCCATAATTATAAATATATTTATATATGTACATGTCTGTATTTAGGCTTCTCTGTATGCACTTTGCTGCCTACTCCTTTCCTCTATTTCCTTTCGCTTTCCACCCATCCCACTACCATGTTCAGCCTTCATTCTGGTTTCAGTAATTTCTCTCAGTTACCTTGCTCTTGGTCACTCCCTACCAGTCCTCCCCTACCCTCCCTCCTCTGGTTTTGAACCACTCGCTGTTCCCTTGTCCCTGTGTTGGGCAACACCGCCTCCCTTCCCCTACCTCCCACGCTCTCATTTCCCTCCCGGACCGTTGGTCCCGTTATTCTCTTCTTGTCCAGGCTATCTTGTCTAGGTGGACCTTCTGATATGGTAATATGTGCATACAAATGCAGATGACTTTGAGAGTGCCTAAGTGGCACATATGAACATGGCTTCGGCAGCAGCAACACTGACACGCTGATACTCAGAAAAACCACTAACATACAAAATTTACAAGGTAAAAAAAAAGACAAAACAAAAAGATAGCAAAAATTAAAAGAAAAATTGCTAGTAGTTCAAGGTCAGTTTGTTGGCCTTTAGAAGTGTTTTCCAGATGAAACTTGTTTCGTGCCATGTCCTGGCTGCATTAGGGTGTTTAATGTGTCCTGTTTTGTCAATTATTACTTTTATTGTTCTAGGTTTTATATTTAGGTTTTTTATCCATCTTGAGTTTCTTGTTGTTTTTAATCATTTTATTGGGGGCTCATACAACTCTTATCACAATCCATACATACATCAGTTGTGTAAAGCACATTTGAACATTCATTGCCCTCATTGTTCTCAAAACATTTGATTTTCACCTAAGGCCCTGTGGCATCAGCTCTTCCCTCCCCACTACCTCCTCCCTCATGAACACTTGATAATTTATAAATGATTATTTTGTCATGTTTTGCACTGTCCAACATCTCCCTTCACCCACTTTTCTGTTGTCCATCCCCCAGTGAGGAGGTTACATGTAGATTCCTGTAATCGGTTACCCCTTTCCAACCCACCCTCCCTACACCCTTCCAATATCACCGCTCACACCACTGGTCCTGAAGGGATAATCCGCCTTTGATTCCCTGTGTTTCCAGTTCCTATCTGTACCAGTACACATCCTCTGGTCTAGTCAGACTTGCAAGGTAGAACTGAGATCATAATAGTGGGGTGGGGGGGGAGCATTTAGAAACTAGAGGAATTTTGTATGTTTGATCATTGCTACATCACACCTACTGGCTTGTCTCCTCCCCGAGACCCTTCTTTAAGGGGATGTCCAGTGGCCTACAAATGGACTTTGGTTCTCCACTCCGCACTCCCCCAGTCATTCACAATTATATGATTTTTTTTGTTCTGATAATGCCTCATACCTGATGCCTTTGACACCTCGTGATCCCAAAGGCTGATGTGCTTCTTCCATGTGGGCTTTGTTGCTTGAGCTAGATGGTTGCTTGTTTACCTTCAAGCCTTTAAGACCCCAGACACTATATCTTTTGATAGCTGGGCACTATCAGCTTTCTTCACCACATTTGCTTATTCAACTGCTTTGTCTTTAGCAATTGTGTCGGGAAGGTGAGCATCACAGAATGCCAGTTTAATAGAACAAAGTATTCTTGCATTGAGGGAGTACTTGAGTGGAGGTCCAATGTCCTTCTGCTACCTTAATACTAAACCTACAATATTTAGACCTCTATAAGTGCCCTTTGCCTCCTAGCTCTTTCCTCTATTTTCTTTGACTTTCCTATTGTCCCACTATCTTATCACAATCCATACATACATCAATTGTGTCAAGCACATTTGTACATTTGTTGCCCTCATCATTCCCAAAATATTTGCTCTCTACTTAAGCCCTTAGCATCAACTCATATTCTCCCTCCCTCCCCATGCCCCTTCACTCATGAACCCTTGATAATTAATAAATTATTGTTTTGACATATCTTACACTGTACAACGTCTCCTTTCACCCACTTTTCTGTTGTTCATCCCCCAGGGAGGAGGTTATATGTAGATCCTTGTAATTGGTTCCCTCTTTTTACCCCACCCTCCCTCCACTCTCCTGGTATCACCCCTCTCGATACTGGTCCTGAAGGGATCATCTGTCCTGGATTCTCTGTGTTTCCAGTTCCTATCTGTACCAGTGTACATCTTCTGGTCTACCCAGATTTTTAAGGTAGAATCATAATCATGAGTGGGGTTGGGGGCTGGGAACAGGCATTTAGGAACTAGAGGAAAGTTGTATGTTTAATCGTTGCTACACTGCAACTGATTGGCTTCTCTCCTCCCTGCAACCCTTCCATAAGTGGATGTCCAGATGCCGACAGATGGGCTTTGGGTCCCCACTCCTCACTCCCACTCATTCACAATGATATGATTTTTTGTTCTTTGATGCCTGATACCTCATCCCTTCAACACCTCATGATCACACAGGCTGGTGTGTGTTTTTTTTCCCATGTAGGCTTTGTTGCTTCTGATCTAGATGGCTGCTTGTTTACCTTCAAGCCTCTAAGACCCCAGTTGGTATATCTTTTGATAGTTGGGCACCATCAGTTTTCTTCACCACATTTGCTTTTGAATCCATTTGTCTTCAGTGATTGCTTCGGGAAGGTGAGCATCATAGAATGCCAGTTTAATAGAACAAAGTATTTTTGCATTGAGGGAGTACTTAATTGGTTGCCCAATGTCCACCTGCTACTTTACTACTAAACATATACATATAAGCACATGGATCTATTTTCCCATCCTGATTATAAATAAATTTACATATGTACATGCCTTTATTTAGACATCTATAAATACCCTTTGTCTCCTAGTTCTTTCCTCTATTTCCTTTGACTTTCCTCTTATCCCACTATCATGCTCAGTCTTCATTTGTTTCAGTAATTCCTCTCAGTTACCTTACTCTTGATCATGCCCTAACAAGCCTCCTACACCCTCCTCACCACCAATTTGGGTCACTTGCTGTTCCCTTGTTTCTGGGTTTGTTAACACCACTTCCTTTCCCCTTTGTCAATGTCCCCCTAGAACCATTGGTCATTATTTTCTCCTCCAGATTGTTCATCCAGCCTATCTTATTTAGAAAGACCTGTGGAGGTAATAACATGCCCCAAAACAAGACAGAACAAAACAACTAGAAAAAGCCAATGACAAAAAACAAACAACAAAGAAAAGTCTGTAATTAGTTCAAGAACTACTTGTTAGTCTTTAGAAGTGTTTTCTAGTCGACTCTGATGGGGTGCCAAGCCCTGGCCCCAAAGTCTATTTTTGGTATTCCATGGGGACTTCGTTGCTCTGTTCCCCTTGCTGTTCTGTTCCTTGGTGTTTTGCCTCGGTGTGGTGGGATCAGATCGGGTGGAATTCCCACACCGTGTCTCCAATGTTGTCCCCTGTAGGGTCAGTGAGGAATGTTGTGTCTCACATTGGGGCTGGCCATGTGGTCCTCTCTGTGGAATGACTGCTGAGCAGGAATATTGTAGTCAAGGCTTGGTGAGCCACAATGTGCTCCACTCTCTCTTCCTCCTCCTTCATTTACTCCCATGTTGAGCTTGTTTTGTATACGGTGTGAGATATGAGTTCCATTTCATTCTTCTGTAAATGGAAATCGAGTTTTGCCAACACAATTTGTTAGAGAGGCTTTGGGAACTTTTGCTCTCTCTCTTTTTCTGACATCCTGATAATATATGTAACAAGAAACTTAATTTTACAAGGTGAAAAATGCATATGATAAGACTTTAAATTGCCAGAAATGAACACAGAAATTGGTGTGGGTAAATGGAAATGCATGTCATATTCTTAAAAAGGGGAAATCAGCATTACAAACTTACAAATCTCCATTAATAAAAGCATAATGTTGATAATGATGTCTCTAAAGTAGACCAGGGACATACATAAATCATAGATATGTAAGTCAATGTTGAACAGACATAACCCTACTCAATACTCACCCTCCTGAAGAAATAACTAAAGATAAGGATGCTATAGCACAGTGTGCTGAAGGAATCAGACGGTGCTCTGCCATCAGAAAGAATAGCTCCGAGGGTCTTCAAAGGATGTCTTAAGACAAGGAGTCTTCTAAGTGAAGTGTCATCCAAGTCCACACATAAGAAGCACAACAGCCTGTGTGACCCAAGGATGGTAAATAATAAAATCCAAGACCCGAGGAGGGAACTGGATTCGAGCTTAAGTTCTGAGCACCTGGTTTGTAGAAGACTATGCTTCCACAAAGATTGTTGTTGTTGTTGGGTGCCATAAATTGGTTCTGACCCTATGTACAACAAAGCAAAGCATTGCCTGGCCCTGTGGCACCTTCACAATTGTTCTTTTGATTGAGCCCATGGTTGTAGCCCCTGTGTCAATGCATATTATCGACAGCCTTCTTCATTTTTACTGCCTTCTGCTTTACCAAGAATAATATCCTGTTAGAGGGATTGGTCTCTGGCTAAACTATGTGAGACGACTTTGTAATCAGTAAAGATAACAGACTTTGCCATCTGAAACTTTCACAACTTCATCGCCCATAAAGATTATGACCTGGAAAATCCTGTGAAGAAGTTCTAGTCTGTGATCTAGCATCTCTATGAGTTAAAGCCGATTCAATGGCAATATCACCTTTCCCCTTAAGTCTTGCTTAGGTTCTGAGAATATGCCTAGAACAAAACCATCTGTCCCATATGTTTTCGGGACCTGATGGAATACATCATCCCCTTCTGGTCATTAGTGCAGACAGGCTATGTAGATGAATGTCTCATTCTAATCTATATGGATCCTTTAAAGTCAACACAATCTCTGCTGGTTTTGTAAGAGTCCTAATTGATAAGCCTCATTCTACATCCCTCCCATGCTGCGGTATGAGACAGTTATTCTTTCTGGACCTACTCTCCCACATAACTCCAGTGTGGGTTCATTATTGGGGATTCTAGCTTCTAAAATATTTTGCCACCCTGCCCTGATCCTGGTTGCATAGGGAGCTGTTATACTGCTCTTCATTGCACAGAGAGTAAGTGGGTCCCCTGTAGGCTGATGAAAGAACCTCTTGGAAACCTCGCTCTACAAATTGTACACTCGACATAAAACTTAAGAAGCTAGTTTAGCCATTGACAGTTCATCTACTTTCTCAGGATCCTCTGGAGTTTGGCCCGCATTTAATCCATGGAATAAACACTGTCCTCTTAGCTGATTTTTAGCTACCAATATAATGCCAACCAGTTTGCTAAAGATTCTAAAATATTAATATTCTAGTCTTGAAATTTAGAACAAGTCATATCCAGCACACCACAGCCTAGATCCTCTTGATCGTCAGCGCCTGCATAACCATTTGGGGCCTGTCATTCTCCTAATGGTTGAAGTCAAGGCAGACATAAAAGCAACAATCAGACTTTTATTTTCAAAAACACCTTCACATCTAGTCTATTTACAATCTTTCTTCCTTCTCTCATTGCGAGCATATGGAGCCAGGAAAAAAAAGTAACCCTTTATCTAATCTTACAAACCCACTGATTATTATTAAATCCTGGAACTTAAAAATAGATTAGCCCCAAATCTGAACTCTTTTGTAATCTATTAATCTGTGAATGAAGGCAGAATATCTTCAAATGTTTGAATGGAGGAAAAGGCTTAGGAGATTCTAAAGCAATAGAAGACAAAAGCTCAATATGATTCTTCTTCTTCTTCTTTTTTTTCTATTAAGAGACAGTGTTTTGGTTTTTGTGTTTTTCCTGATGATATTTGTATCTGAATTCCATTTTTAAATGGATATATTTTGTACTCATCAATAGCCTGGGGGGGGAATCCTGTTGAGTAGTTTCATTCTGACTCATAGCAACCCAGGTGATCCTGAGCAGATATGCATGGCATAGAGTTTTCAGAGTTGTACTCCTGGTGACGTAGTTAGTGGGTTACCCATGGGATTGCTAGCCATAAGATCAGTAGTTCAAACCCACCAACTTCTCTGCAGGTAAAGGATGCACAGCCTTGAAAACCCAAAGGGGTAGTTCTACCCTGTCCAGTAAAGTTGCTATGAGTTCAGATTGGCTCAACAGTTAGAGTTTTAGAATCTTACAGAAGTAAATCACCAGGCCTTTCTTCCAGGGTACCCCTAGGAGTATTGGAACTGCCAATCTCAGTAGCCAAGGGCAAACACCGTTTGCACTACTCAGGGTGTCCGACCAACAGACTAAATTTTTCTAGGATCAATTCCAAAATGGTTCAATCTTGAACAAAAGGGTCGTCTCTCAGAATTTCCCAAAACTTTAGAGGATGCATGACCACAACTTCCTCACTCCAAAAGGTATCAATTACACTTTTCCAGAGAACAAAGACTAAGACTGGTTTCTCAAATTAGATCTAAGACCAGAGGAAATTTGAACTCTTAAGAACAATCAGAAATCCTGACATTTGGGGCAGGGAGCAAGAATATTAGCCAAAACAAAAAGAAATGCAAGGACTTAGTAAGGCCTTAAATAAAAGAGCCCCACCTGAATGACAGGCTCCCTGGTGGCACAGAGGCATGGAGGCCCGCTGCTTGGGCTGCTAACCGTGAGGCCAGCATTTCAGCCCACAACGCATTCTTGGGCAGAAAAAATGGGTGTCTGTCCTCTTAAGATTTACAGCTTTGGAAACCCAAAGGGGCAGTTATACTTCATCGTAGAGGGACGATATGATTTGGAATCAACTAGATGGCGGTGGGTTTGGTTCGGGAGGGGGCAGGGAGTTACAAATCATATGACCTACAGCAACTCACTCCATCTCCCTGAGTCAGCTCCCTTATCTGTTAAAAGTGGGGACAGAAGAAGTGCTTTTCAGGGCTCTCTTTACGGTGAGATTATGATCATATAATGTTATCATGTAATGATACATCATGTTATCATGTAATGTGCTTGGCAAAATGTAGTGATACACTTTTACAGTAATGTATTCATTAAATGAAATGTATCCAACTTCTCAGTAAGACAATTTACATGTTTTTGTTGTTGTCATTGTTGGGGATTTGTTGGGGTTTAAACTGTTGAAACTTCTCCCAAAGCCAACACTCTTTACCCTAGGACCTTATTGGGCAATTCTGCTCCACAATATCTAAAAACAATAGCTTTGTACAAACTTGTAGAATGCCTATTGTTTGTGCTGCTAATAAAAGAAAAAATGCATTTAACCAATTTACAGATCCCATCTAGAACATATATTCTGTACTAGTATTTTATAGATACCGATATAAATATAAGCTATGAGTATAAAATATTATTGATAAATAAGTTTTAATTCAAATTGTAAATTATATATCTGAAAGTCCATGGAAGTGTTCAAACCTCATATTTTGGGAAGACATGAGAGGGAAATTTTTATATTGCTGCACTGCCTTTGCTCTGTCTTAGATCTTCAGCAAGGCTGTTCAAGCCAGTTCTTACAAAAAGCTTCACATCTTGTAAGCACAGCAGAGAAGTCACAGAGCAGTCAATTAAGTGCTAGAAACTGGTCTCAAAAGGCCCTCTCCATGCTTGAAAGAATCTAACTCCACTCTAGCTCCTAAAAGTTAGTTGATTCCCCATGAGTTTTGATACCTCATTTCCCAGAATAACTGTTGAATGAAAAATTTTAAACTCAAGCATCTGCCCCTGACTTCCAAGCTCTCACAGAGGTACCTTGCCCTGGGCAAGTACAAGTGCTTCACTCCCCTCACTGTAGACACCTTTTATAGACTGCTTTCTCCCTTCCACCCACGCAATTAGCACAACTCCTAGTACTGGTGGTGCTGTGGGTTGGGCACCGGACTGATAAATCAAAAGGTCGGCAGATCAAATCCATCAGCAGCTCTATGGGAGGAAGATGGAGCTATCTGTTCCTGTAAAAATTTACAGTCTTGGATAGTCTATATAGCAGCGGTTCTCAACCTGTGGGTCACGACCCCTTTGGAGGTCAAAAAAACTCCTTCACAGGGGTTGCTTATGGCCATTAGAAAGCATATATTTCCAGTGGTCTTAGTAATGGAGACACTGCCCCTCTATCCGTCTCCAGGCAGGTCTGCCCGCATGCAGATAGGCCCACATAGGAGTACCCGGTGTGAAGATTGTTAGCCATGCTACACCATGCTTCAAGACAAAATTTCATTTATTTATAATTAGAAATAAATATTTCACAATCTATAATTACATGTTGTTTTGTGATTAATCATTATGCTTTAACTATGTTCAATTTATAACAATGAAAATACATCCTGCGTATCAGATATTTACATTATGATTCATAACAGTAGCAAAGTTACAGTTATGAAGTAGCAACAAAAATAATTTTATGGTTGGGGGTCACGGCATGAAAAACTGTATGAAAGGGTTGCAGCATGAGGAAGGTTGAGAACCACTACTCTATAGGATCACAGTGAGTCTGAATTAATTCTCTTGGGATGAGTTTGTCCAACTAAGAGTATTTCCAGGAATTTCCTCAATTTTTCAAATTTTTATACTCTATATTATTTCCAATGCAGATGGGTAGCAGCACCTTCTAGGGCAAGGGCCGAGAATCTCCTGGTATTATTTCCACTGAATGAAGACGTTCCACTTCTTTTCAACAGTAGTGAAAAGAGGAAACTAGAAGAAAAACACACCCACGTTAACAAATCTCCACGGCCCTTCAATGCACTTCCTCGTCTCACTGTATTTCTTACTTAATCTCAATCTTCATTCTTCAGTCTTTGTCCCCATCTCTTGACTCAACCACTTACCAGAAAAACCTTTCTCAACAACCTATGTAAAGTAGATATTCTTCTCAACTGCTCCATTCCTCTGCCACATATCCCAGTGTAATTGTAATGTTTACTGCTTATGATTAACGCTTCTCGTTTCTAACTCAACAAGATATTTTGAATTCAACAGGAATAGTGATTGTATCTACACAGTTCACCATCTTGCCTCAGCTACTCACCCAGTGACTGACACAAATACTGTTGAAAACTGAGAAGGCAATGCCATACTAGCCTAATTCTAAGCCAACACGTTAGTATGTCACTTTTATGAATGCTGGTAGAAGAGATAAGACTCCTGGGTAAGAAACAAAGGACAATTTGTTAACCACAACAGCTTTCATATCCAGAGCCTCAGCATTTTTGAACCAGATTTTCAAGCCCCGAGTCTTAGAGGCTGATACAAGAGACAGATGGTTGCATAAAGTCGGTTGTGGTTGAGAGACCAAAATCCACCTGCAGAGAATCTAGTCAGGGTAAACCTCTGGACGATCCCCTCTAGCCACAGACAAGGGACTCAAACAGCTTTCCTATCAGACAGAGATCATTGTAAACTTGATTATGGTGCATCAAACCATGGTATAATATGATACTTGATCAGTTGACCACCCTCTTGAGCCAACCTGAATTTGTTCTGGGCTCAAATATTTCTCACTTGTTCCATAACAGAAATTTCTTCTCTAGCTTTTTAAATCTTGTAGGTTGTCTTTTCTTTCTCACTCTTTATTTTTATCTTTATATTATTATTGCCATTACTTTTTTTTCCTGTTTCATTTTGGTGTGGCTTTGTTTTGGTTTCTACTAGGTTGCCCAGTTTATGAAGCACAGAAGTGGCTGTATGGAGAATAACTGGTGCAATGGTTTATCAGCTATGGGGCAGTGGGGAGAGTGAGGGTAAATGGGGCAAACCGTGAATGCAGGAGGAGGAAGGGGAATTAGAATTGATCGTGTATATTCAACTCTTATTATAAAAGCAATTTAACTATGGATGTGTATGATATATAACTATATCAAGAAACTTTTTTTAAGGAGCCACACTTGACATATAGTTACTGTGTTAGACAGGGTTCTCTAGAGAAACAAAACTGGTGCACTTATGATTCTTATAGATAGATAGCTAGACAGACAGACAGATAGAACATGAAGGAATATAATAACTTGTTAGTTATTATATTCACAGAAGTACAGAGTGCTCAGTTCAACTCACTTCTGTGGAGCAGTTAATAGACTGGAAGTCCTTCAACTCACGAGGGCTGCTGGGTCCAAAGTCAAGGAAGCAGACAGCTGAGTCTTCCACAGGGGAACACAGTCATCTGGCCACAGGTAGCAAACAGCAGGTGGGTCACCAAAAGTCAGCCAAATGACAGGATGCAACAGTCCCAAGCTCAAGCGATGTGTACACCAGCAGTGTGGCGAAACGGGTCTTGAAAGAACCTCAAGCTCTAGCAACACGATCCATGGATTGTGTGTCCCACAGCAGTGTAACTCACAAGTTGAGGCAGAGAACTAGTAGATGCACGCTAGTCTGATCACCAGGAACAAGAGAGAGAGAGGCTGGGCTTGCTGAGCCATTTATCTCTTTGCCCTCCAAGTAAACTGTGACCTTTTTAGTACCACATGTTCTTATTGGCCAGGTTGGCAAAATAAACCTACATATCGTGGTTACCATGTGATATCAGTGATATTTTTCTATAATTTGAATATTTGTTAAGTCAACTTTCATTTTAATGTTTACAAATATAGATCTCTTCCAGTCAGTTGGCAAAGTGATTATTTTCCAAATTTCCTGGCCTAGAAGTGTGAGTGTGTCCAGTACAACATTAACTTGTTACAATATTTCCTTTGGTATTCCACCAACTTGTAAAGTCTTGTATTTGGCTAATGCTGTCAGTGCAGCTTAGACTTCTTCCTTCAGTATCCATGGCTCTTGTTCATATGTTACCTCTTGAAATGGTTGAATGTCAATTATTTCTTTTCGGTAACAAAGACAAACCAAACTCACTTTCATTGAGTTAATGCTGACTCCTAGTGGCCTTAGATAACAGAATAGAAATGCCCCTGTGAGTTTCCAAGAGTGTGACACTTTACAGGAGGAGAAAGCCAAGTGACTGTGTTTTCTTTCCATCTTCTTTGGATGCTTTCTGCATCGTTTAATAGTTTGCCCAGATAATATTTCAAAACAGCAACTCAAGGGCTGAGTTTTTTCTTGAGTTTTTTCAGTTCAGACATGCGGAGTGTGTTCTTCCTTTTCCGTTTTCTAACTCTAGGTCATTGCACATGGCATTATAATATTTTATTTTGTTCTCCTGAGCTACCCTTAGAAATTTTCGGTTAAGTTCTTTTGCCTCACCATTTCTTCCGTCTGCCTTAGCTACTCTATGATTACAAGCAAGTTTCAGATCTCCTCTGACATCTACTTGGGTATTTTCTTTCATTCATGTTGTTTCAATGACATTTTGCTTATTGTATATATGATATTCTAGATGTCATTCCACAGTTCATCAGGTTGTCTGTCACTGGTGTTTAATGCATCAAATCTCTTCTGGAAAAGTTCTTGAACTTTAGATGGGATGTTCTCAATGTTGAATTTTGGCTGTCATGAACTTGTTTTAATTTTCTTCAACTTCAACTTCAACTTAAATAGGTCTATTCTACAGTTAGCTCCTGGTCTGGTTTTAGCTGCTGATATTGAGCTTCTCCATCATCTCTTTCCATAGATTTAGTGAATGTGATTTCTGTGTAATCCATCTGGAAAAGTCCATGTATATAATCACCGTTTGTTTTGAAAAAATAAAAAGTATTTTCTATGAACAAGTCGTTGATCTTGCAAACTTCTATTATACAATCTCCAGTGTTGTTTCTATCAAGACCATATTTCCCAAATATTGTTCCTTCCTCTTTGTTTCCAAATTTGTATTCTAATAGCCAATAATTATCATGCCTCATGATCAATTTCAGCACGAAAACATTGAGAGAATTCTTCTATTTTTGAATCACTAGCTTTCATGGTTGGGCATAATAGTAGTTGTGTTGATTGGGCTTCCTTGTATGTTGACAGAGATTATCCTATCACAGGTAGCCTTGTACTTCAAGATAGCTCCTGGCATAGAAAACAATATGATTTTCTGATTCAAAATGGCTAATACCAGTTCTTTTCAGAATATTGGTTTTTATTTACCACTAGAATATTGGTTTTTATGTGTTCCATTTCCATTTTTAACTACTTCCAGTTTTTCTAGATTCATACTTCATATTTCCAAGTTCCAATTATTAATTGATGTTTGCAGCTGTTTCTTCTAATTTTGAGTTGTGTACTACCAACATATGATGGTCTCAAAGGCCTTACTACGTCCATGTCATTATGATTGACTCTACTGTGAAAAGACAGCTCTTCCTCAGTCATATTTTGAGTGCCTTCTGTCATGAGGGGCTAGTTTTCTGGCAATATCTCTGATAATGTTCTGCTTTGGTTTATTAGGTTTTCAGGAACTGACAATGTTTTGACACTCTCCATATGGTTTTCAGTGGCTAATTACTCTTAAGTGGATAACCTGTCCCTTCTTCATAAGCTCTTCTTAGTCTGCAAGTTCTGCTGAAATCTGCTCAATTTTGGCAACTCTCCTATGAATTGGAATATTGGTCACAAATTGAACTGCTAACTTCATGGTCAGCAGTTCAAACTACCACCCACTCCTTGGGAGAAAGACAAGGCTTTCTACTCCCATAAGCAGTTACAGTCTCAGACACCCAAAGGTGCAGTTCTACCCTCTCTTATAGAAATGCTATGAGTCAGCATCGACTCTATGGCAGTGAGTTTGGTTTGGGAGTTTGAATGATAGTTAAAACACCAGTGACAGCTTTCAGTATCACAGTAACACACACAAACAACCACAGTATGACAAACTGACACACTAAACAAACACACATAAGTTGTGGCTGTCAACCTTCAGTTGGCAGCAAAGCACATAGCCACTGCCAGTATTCCTTCTGCATATAGAGAGAAAATGCTAAATTACTACCTCAAGATATTGGCTCACACGTTGGTGGGGCTAGCAAGTCAAAAATCCACAGGTCAGGCAGGAGGCTGGAATTTCTGAAGATTTGAGTTCCAAGATCAATAGACCAACTAAGAAGAAGAGTGGAGAAAGTCATTTCTATCAGAATACCAATCCATATTCTGAAATGCTATTTCAATTGATTGATTAATCATTCCATTAAAATATGGGTTGTGATTTCATGGCGAAGATTGCATTGCCTTACATGACATTAAAACGTGTCTAGTGTGTGACCAAACCACTTGGCATTACAGCTTAACTAAGCTGACACACACTATTAACCATCACACTAGGTAATATATTTAATTGTTTTTAAAAGAAGCTTCTTTCTTATGTCCCCTATGAGACCTATTACCCAGTGGTATGCTGGCAAAACTCCAACAACCAGTACTCTAGAGAAGAGGAATGCCTTAGTTGGTAACATTTTTCAATTTGTTTGGTGAAAATATTCCCCTGTGATCAACTCAAGCTAACAATGTCACTGACTGCATGTTTGGAAGGGAAATGAAGAGTACAATATTTTATCATCTTTCAACCATGTGAAGATAAACCATATAAATTACCACCATAGGACTGCATAAAGGGTGTGTTAGTCTGGGTACTTTAGGGAAACAAATCCACAGAAATTCATGTATAAGAGAGAGTTTTATATAAAGGTTAAGTGCACATCAAGAAAACATCCTAACCCAGTGCTACCTAAGTCCACAAGTCCAACATTAACCCATTTGTCCAACACCAATCCACAAAGTCTTCCTCCATCTCACAAGACAAATATACGGCGCCAACATAGGAGGAAAGCTGAGTCAGTGAGCATGTAAGCATCTCAGCACTGACAGGGACTTCACACGGCTGCTCCAGCACCCAGGGCTGCATCGGGGAAGGTCCATGTGGCTTCTCCTCAGGGATGATGTGCAGGAAGTAAGCCTTGCCAGCTGAGGCAGAAAACTGGCTAAGGCAACTGCACCCTGGTCTGACCATCAGAAAGCAAAAGACCCAAGAACTAGAAAGGCGAGGCTCACTGAGCCATTTATCACTCCGCCCTTCAATAAACCCCACATGTGCTTATCAGCCAGGTTGGCACAATAAACTAACTTCCTAAAAGGGTTTGAAAAGTTCCTGAGGATTTACCAAGTAACTTGTTTGTACAAGTGTTCTCTGACTCCAACCTATCACAGCCTTTTCTATCGTCCTTCACTAATCTGTTCTTGTCTTTAGAGTCTGTCTCATCTGTCCATCCCATTATGTATCTCATTTTCATATCCTCTCTTTCTGTCATTCTGTTTCTCACCGTGCCTCTTGTTGCTGAGCTCTGTCCCAGTTCCTTTCCCTAGTGTCCACCCAGCCAGTTCCTCTAAAGCCTTCAGCTTTGTACATCACAGTCCCAGACCCATACATACATGCTCATATTCACACTCAGTTATACACTCCTTAGCATCTCTAATAAGGGCCTAAACCTCAGATCACACTCAGGAATGCAATCCAGGTAGTCCAACTTACTCCTTTTTCATAAACCAGGACCAGAGCAGAAGAGATGGTTACTGGAATCCCAAGTGTGGCAGTTACCCAATCCGTCATCTTGAGTGAAGGGGTGGAGTTTAGTCTGTCAATCAGGTCCCAACGTAACACCCACCAGGAAGATTCAGGGAACTCCTGCCTTCCTCCCTGTAGGAAGGACACACACTCTCGCTGATACACGTTCCTGTTGGCAAGCCACATGGAGCTATGCTAATGGCAGCCAGAACCCTGGGGGATGTGTCCACCGCCATTGGACCCACAGGGCTTTCCAATCACCAGCCTGTGATCTTCTTGCATTTGGCGTCATTGCATGTGCTGCATGAGTCTAAAGAGGGATTCATTGGCTAATATTGGATGTATGGGCTAATACCAAATTTATGGACTTGATCTGAACTGAGCTGGTATGTTTCCTTAATATATAATTACCCTTTGATATCAAGCCCCTTCCTATACCTATGCGTCTCCTTGGATTTGTTTCTCTAGTCTGCCCAGACTAACACACCAAGTGATAGCTTTCATTGCATTTTCTCACAGAATCATTATGACAAATGGTGTTCAGTGTTTTATATTTGGGTATCATATTTTAAGTACTTCCTGTATCATAGTAGGGATTTATAATCAAGTAATAATTTGATATACACACTTTTATCTGAAACAAAATGCATTTGGATTTACAAATATAGAACAGAATTTTAGATAAATCCAAACAAGGAACTCCTTAATTTATGGTACTTTATGTGCATTTATTTACTTTTTAGTTGTTGAGCTATGTCCACAAGAGGGCAGCAAAAAATTTTAGATATAAAATATTTTCTGAACATGTCATTTAAAACTTAATCTGTAGTGCTACTTGCTGAGAAGTAAGAAATCATTGGGGTCCTAAATAACAACATTCTTAAAGTTTATGTAGAGAAATAGCAACAAATCCATAAACAAAAAGGAAACTTTCGACCCATTTAGAATTTAAACGGTATAGATTCTAACTCAGAGTGTGTATGGGATTTCTGCAATGAAGTGAAAATATTTGGTAAGGCTCTTCTATCCACAGCCTGTGAAACCCCCACAAAGGCCCGTGTAGGAGCACACACACAAAGTGTAGAAGACTCGAAGAAAGAGACTGGTCAGCTTTGCAATACACGATACAGTACAAGTAACATTATGGGAGATCCCCAGATCCCTGTGGGAATTGATGAGGACAGAAAAGGCATCAAAGGTTATACACCAAGATCAGCAAAAAAAAAAAAAAATGGAGAAAAGTCGTACAGATATCATGAGACAGCATGGGCTTCCTGGATAAAAAATGGGTAAAGCCGAATGTCTTTAGACACAAGGCTGATTTGCAGAGTGGGGTTCCCTGCGGGCACTTAGCAGTGTTAAAAGACACTCCTAACACTTGTTTGTGCAGAGCAGAGACCAAGGAGTCGCTCAGCTAAGCATCCATAGACCAGAGAAAGACATGCCCAGCAGCATGCAGCCTTAGTGTACACTAGCGTTTTCTGTGTCCTTGATGTTTCCTAGCTTGGTAACTTCTCTAATTCATGGCCGTCATCCTAAGTATTCTCTGTGCATTTTGTGTGACCATTGTAAGAGATTTCAATAAAGCCAGGGACTATTGGTCAGAGATAAATCCAGACTGAAGCTCAAGAAAATTAAAATAAGTTCACAACACCCAAAATACAACTAGAGTGTATCTCATCTAAAATTTGAGAGCATTTCAAGACCAGATTTGACACATTAAGAACCAATAACAAAAGTCGTGAGGAGCTGGAAAATGTTATTTAAAAAATCACACACGTAGAAGGCTAAGTGTCATTAAAATCAACAGGATAGAAAAATTATCAAAGCGGCTGTCAGAAAAGTCTGAAACTTGATCTTGAATATAGAGTAGCTAAAGGGACTAGAAGAAATGATGAATCAAAAGGGCTGAACAAAAAATTTCAAAGGCCAGTTTGAAATGGCAAAGTAAATATTATAATGAAATGTTTAAAGGCCTGGAGTTTAAAAGGCCAAAAATGAAGAACAAGTTCAGCATATCTCAAGCTGGAAGAGCTGAAGAAAAAAATTCAACATTTAACAACAGAGGAAACATCAAAAGTCAGTGGAAAGTATACATTGAGTCACTCTACCAAAAAGAATTGGTCCATGTTCAGTTGTTTTAAGATATGGCATATGATCAAGAA
The DNA here is from genome assembly GCF_050624435.1 of Tenrec ecaudatus. Taxonomy (NCBI): domain Eukaryota; kingdom Metazoa; phylum Chordata; class Mammalia; order Afrosoricida; family Tenrecidae; genus Tenrec; species Tenrec ecaudatus. The sequence continues at coordinate 242,007,690 of NC_134531.1, forward strand.
CCAATGGTATTGAAGGGAAAAGTTCAATATGCACTGAAAGCATTAACCAAACACAAGTGTTCGGGAATTAATGAAATACCAATTAAAATGATTTCAACAAGCTGATGAAACACTGAAAGCATTCATTCATCTAGGCCAAAAATCGGGAATATAGATATCTGGCCAATCAAATGGAGAAGATCCATATTTGCACCTATTATAAAGAAAAGTGACAGAACAGAATGCAGACGTTATCAAACAATGCTATTAATAATACATGCAAGTAAAATATTTACTGCAAATTCAAAGATAATTGCAGTAATATATCAACAGAGAACTGCCAGAAAATGGAGCTAAATTTAGAAGAGGATATATAACATGGGATACTATTGCTAATATCCACCACTTGGCCGTCACTTCATCATGCTGAGTTGCTGTGATGCCACAAGGCATATCACTAGTATTTCAAGTACTGGCAGGGTTATCCAATTTGAACAGATTTCAGCATAACTTTTAGACTAAGAACAGACTACAAAGAAGGCATAGACTATACACTTCAGAGGAATTAGTCACAGAAACCCCTGTGAACAGCACTGAAACATTGTCAGTTACTGAAAATCTAATAGAGAGAGAAGCAAAACATTGTCAGCATAGTGCCGGCGGTTGAGCCCGTGGGTCAGAAACCACTCAAAATGTAACCGAGGCAGAGCTGTCTTTTCCAAGTCAAGTCAACCCTAATGAAGGTGATGGAGTAAAGCCTTCAGGAGTAAAGCCTTTTGTACATTTATTTGCTGGCGGGACAACCAATCAAAGTGAGAAGTAATAACTGAAAACATCCATTAACAATCAGAATTTGGAACATAAGAAAATGGGAAGTTTTCAAAACTGAAATGCCTTCAGAGCACAACACTGGGGCTACAGCTTGGGAGAGGGACAGGTCAGATTAGAGCGCACGGGAGAGATGAAAAAGGATGGAGAGGGAGGAGAGGACATCTGGTCCACCAAGCCCTGAGAATGATGTTCCTGCTCAGAACAGACAACGCACAGGGAGGACTGTAGGGCCAGCCCCACCACGGCAAAGGGTGTCCTTCACTGAACCATGGCGTTGCAGGGGACAGCACTGGAGACACAGTGTGAGAATAATACACGGTCTGGCCCCATCATGCTGGGGCGAGGCACCGAGGGCATGCAGCAGAGAAGCAGGGGGAGCAGAATGATGAAACCCCCAGAGAACACCAAAAATAGACTTTGGAGAGAGAATATGGCACCCCATCAGTCTCAACTGGAAAACACTCCTAAAGGCCAACGATCAGACCTTGAACTATTTATAGGCTTTCCCATTTTTGTTGGTGGCTTTCTTTTTGTTATTGTTATTTTGTTGTTATTGTTGTTGATCTTTTGTTGGAATTGACTTCCTTTGTTGTTTTATTGGGCTTTGCCTGGGTTTTGCACTTATTAATGTATCTGCATGTCCATCTAGATAAGATAGGTGGGATAAGTAATTCGGAAGTGAAAAGAATGGGACCAATGATTCTGGGGTATATGGGAAAAGGGAAGGTGGAAGAAAGGAAAGTGGGGAGGGATAACCAACCCAGGGACAAGGGAACGACTAGTGAACTATAATCAAAAGAAAGAAGGTCGTAGGATGCCTAGTGGGGCTTAATAAAGGGCAATGTAGCAGCGAGGAATTACGAAACCCAAATGAAGGCCAAACATGATGGTGGGACAAGAGGAAAGCAAAAGGAAATAGAGGAAAGAACTAGGAGGCAAAGGACATTTACAGAGGTCTACATACAGGCATGTATATATGTAAATACATATATCTAATGAGAGGAAAGTAGAACTATATACTCATATTTATATGTTAAAAATTAAGGTTGCATGTGGATATTGGGCAGCAACTCAAGTAAACCCTTAACACAAGAACACTTTGTTCTGACAACCTGCCATTCTGCGATGCTCACCTTCCAGACACGATCGCTGAAGACAAAATGGGTGCATGAGAAAATGTGGTGAAAGTAGATGGTGCACAGCTATCAAAAGATATAGTGCCTGGGGTCTTAAAGGATTGAAGTTAAACAAGTGGCCATCTAGCTGAGAAGCAACAAAGCCCACATGGAAGTAGTTCACCAGCCTGTGTGATTGTGAGGTGTCGATGGGATCAGGTATCAAGCATCTAAGACCCAGAACAAAACCATACCCAAGGAAAATGAAAGGTGGGGGCATTAAGCGGAGACCCAATGCCCATCTGTAGTCAATTGGATATCCCCTCACAGAGGGGTCACAGAGAAGAGATGAGCCAGTCAGGGTGCAGTATAGCACTAATGAAACACACAAGATTCCTCTAGCTCTTTGGTGCTTCCTTCCCCCACCATCATGACCTTAATTCTACCTTACAAATTGGATTAGACAAAGCATGCACACTGCTACAGATAAGAGCCCACAACACAGGGAATCCAGGATAGAGAAACCCCCAAGGTCAACAAGGAGAGTAGAGATACCAGGAGGGTTAGGGGAGGGTGGGGGAAGAAAGGGGCAATTGATCACAAGGATTAACTAGAACCCCCTTCCAGAGGGACGAATAATGGAAACGTGGGTGAGGGGTGACAGAGGATGATATAAATTATTGAAATAATAATCTATAACTTAGCAATGGTTCATGAAGGAGGGTGGGCAGGGGAAGATGGGGGAAGAAATGGCTAACTGATATCAGGGGCTCAAGTAAGAAGAGAATTCTTTGAAAATGATGATGGCAGCATATGTGCAAATGTGCTTGACACACTGGATGAATGTATGGATTGAGATAAGAGTTGTAAGAGTCCCCAATAAAAGTATTGTTAAATAGAAAATGATAAAAAATGATGGCAACAAATGTACAAATGCGTTTGACACAACTGATGCATGGATGGATTGTGATGAGAGCTGTATGAGGCCCCGATTTAAAGAAAAAAAAAAAAACTAAAATGGAACACACAGAGTTCAATATTCTAGGCATTAATCAGCTGACATTGACTGGTGTTAGCAATGTTGAATCAGAAAATTAGCATGGTTTACTACGACAGGAATGACAAAATAAAAAGGAATAGCTTTGTAGTCACCATTAAAAGGGACACTCCAAGAGTTATTCTGAAGGATATGCTATCTGTGATAGAATAATATCTCTCTCTGTACAAAGAGATCTAGTCAGTACGAGTTTTTTTTCAAATTTCTTCCCTTGTTCAGTTCCCACAACTTCCTCTTGATCCACATATAAGTTCCACATGACTACAATGAAATTTCTAGAATTCCTATTCCTCTCAAGGCTGTCCATAGTTTGTTATGATCCACGCAGCTGAATGCCTTGATGTAGTCAATAAAACCCAAGTAAACATCTTTCTGGTAGTCTCTGCTCTGATCCAAGATCCATCTGACATAAGCAATGATATTCCTTATTCCACATCCTCTTCTGAATGGGGCCTGAATCTCCGTAAATTATGCTAAAGCTAGTGAGAAAGAAGTTAAGAATTCTTCCAATGTCTTCAATATGAAATGGACCAAACATGAAATTAAAATACATTGATAATTATTGGCAATTGGTATACAAAAGGTGAAAACAAGAAAGAAGCCTACTAGGAAAATCTGATCTTGGTGATAGAAACAAAGCTGGAGATTGCATGTTTGAATTTTGCAAAAGCAACAACTTACTTATAACAAGTACCTTTTTTCAACAAGATATGATCGTGCAGATGAACTTCTCTTGATAGAATACACAGAAATCAAAGTATATCTGTGGAAGGACAATGGTGAAACTCAATAATAGCTGCTAAAACCAGGACAAGGGCAAACCGTTGACCAGACCATCAATTGCTCAAATGTAAGTTCTGCTTGAGGTGGGAGAAAATGGAAACAAAATTAAGTGAGACAAATTATGTCCTTGGGTATATCCCACTTGAATTTCAAAAGAAAATTTAATACAGTCAGCACTAAAGACAGAAGAAGAAAGCAAAAGGTCGTTAAAAAGAAAGACAAATCCAAGTGAATGTCAGAAGAGACTCTGAAACTTGCTCTTAATTGTAGAGTTGTTAGGGCAAATGGAACAAATGATGAAGTCAAAGAACTGAGCAGAACATTTCAAATAGCATCTCGCATTAAAATGAAATGTGCAAAGCCTAGAGTTAAAAAAATGAAAAGAAAAAATACACTTAGTATATCTCAAATTGAAAGAACTCATGAAAAAATTAAACCCTTCAGTTGAAATATTGGAAGATTCTATGAACAAAATATTGAATGATGCATAACACATCAAAAGAAGATGGACAGAATGCACAGTCACTCTACCAAAAGTAACCACTGGACATTCAACCATTTCCAGGGATAGTATATGAGCAAGAACCAATGGTACTGAGAAAGATGTCCAAGCCTCATTGAAAGCATTAGCCACACACAAGTCAAGCACAAACCTTTAGTAATTGATGGGATATGAATTTAAGTGTTTCAACAAGCTGATGAAGCACTGCAGGCACTCACTCACCTATACCAGGACATTTGGAAGATGTTCATTTGGCCAAATCACTGGAAGAAATCCATAGATGTACCCATGCCAAATAAAAGTGACCCAACAGAAAGCTCAACTGCATAACAATATCATTCAGATCACATGCAAGTAAATTTTTTCTGAAGATCATCCAACAACAGTTGCAGCAGTACACTGACAAGTTGCTGCCAGAGGGTCAGGCCCAACTCAGAAGAGGACATGGAACAGAACAAGGAATATCGTTGCTTATGTCAGATGGATCTTGGCTGAAAGCAGAGAATACCAGAAAGAAATTTACTTGTTTTATTCATTGTGCAAGCATATTCAATTTTGTGCATCATAACAAACTATGGATAGCCTTGAGAAGAATAGGAATTCCAGAACACCTCATTGTGCTCATGTAGAACTTATACATGGAACAAGAAGCAGTTGTGGGAACAGAACAAGGGAATACTGCATGGTTTAAAATCAGGAAAAGTGAGAATCAGGGTTGTATCTCCTCATCCTATGTATTCACAATCTGTATGCTGATCACATAATCAGAGAAGCTAGATTGTGTGAAAAAGAATATGGCATGAGGATTGGAGGAAGGCTTACTAACAACTTATGATGTACAGATGACACAACCTTGCTTGCTGAAAGTGAGGAGGAGTTGAAGCACTACTGAGGAAGATCAAGGATGGCAGCTTTCCGTATGAATTGCAACTCAATGTAAAGAAGACCAAAATCTTCTCCACTGTCCAAATAGGTAACTTCATGATGAATGGAGAAAAGATTGAAGTGGTCAAGAACTTCATCTTGCTTGGCTCCACAATCAGCATTCATTGGAAACGGCAATCAAGAGATCAAATGACACATTGAATTAAGTAAATATGCTACACAAGACCTTTTTAAATTGTTAGAAAGTCAAGATGCTACTTTGAAGTCTAAGGTGTGTCTGTGAATGTGAAAGCTGGACATTGAAGATGGAAAATCAATGCATTGGAACTGATGAAAAATTTTGAAAGTACCACGGACAGTCAAAAGGACAAGAAGAGAGTGGGGACCCAAAACCCATCTGTAGACAATTGGATATCCCCTTACAGAAGGGTCACAAGGATAGACGAGCCAATCAGGGAGCAGTATATCACTGAAGAAACATACAACTTTCCTCTAGTTCTTTAATGCTTCCTTCCCCCCATTATCATGACCCTAATTCAAACTTACAAATTCAGCTAGACCAGAGCATGTACACGGGTACAGATAAGAGATCACAACCTGAAGAATCCAGGACAGATAAACCCCTCAGGACCAATAATGAGAGAAGCGATACCAGGAGGATAGGAGGAAGATGGGGGAAGACTGGGCGAACCGATCACAATGATCTACATATAACCCTCTCCCACGGGGACAGACAACAGAATGTTGAGTGAAAGGAGACAGTGATTGGTGTAAGACATGAAAATAATAATGTATGGATGTGCTTTATACAATTGATGTATGTATATATATGGATTGTGATAAGAATTGTATGAGTCCCTAATAAAATGTAAAAAAAAGAAAAGGGGGGGAAAAAGAAAGAAAGAAAAGAAAATGATTGGGTCAAATAATGTACAGATGTGCTTTATACAACTGATGTATGTATATGTATGGACTTTGATAAGAGTTGTATGAGCCCCTAATAAAACGTTTAAAAAAAGACATGAAAATAATAATAGTAATAATTTATAAATTATCCAGGGTTCATGAGGGAGGGCAGGTAGGGGAGACGGAAATGAGCTGATACCAAGGGCTAAAGTAGAAAGAAAATGTTTTGAAAATGATGATGGCAACATATGTTCAAAAGGGCTTGACAAAAAAGGAGTATGGATGGATTGTGATAAGAACTGTAAGGGCCCCCAGTAAAATAATTTTTAAAAAAACAAAAAAAGGACAAGAAGAACTGAAAAACTGTCTTGGAGGAAGTACAGTCAAAATGCTCCTTAGAGGCAAGGATGATAAGATTTCATCTCAAGTACTTCGGATCTGTTGTGAAGAGAAACAAGTCCCTAGAGGACATCATGCTTGGTAAAGTGGAGAAACAGGAAAAAGAAGAAGGCCCTCAATGAGAGCAAATAATCCAAGAAACTGGACTATATTGAGAAGACAGCATTGGAGGAAAACTCATCGACAACTTGTGATATGCAGATGACACAATCTTGCATGCTGAAAGTAAGGGAGACTTGAGGTGCTTGATAAAATTCAAAAACTATAGCTTACTGTATGGATTATAACTCAATGTCCACTAAATTAAAATTCTCACAACTAAACTTATGAGCAGCAACATGATAGTAGAGAAAGATTGATATTATGAAACACTTAATTTTGTTTGAATCTACAATCTATGCTCATAGAAGCAGTCATCATGAAATCAAAGGACCTATGCCATTGGGCAAATCTAATGAATGAGACGACCTTACGGGGTTTGAATAAAAGATGTCATTTAAAGGACTAAGGTCAGCCTGAGCCACTATGGTATTTTTATATGCATGTGAAAGCTGAAATATCAGAGATGGTAGATGTATTTGAATTATTATTTTGTCAAAGACTACGGAAAGCACCTCGGACTGCCAGAAGAACAAGCAAATCTGTCTTGGAAGAAGTACAGCCAGAAAGCTTCTTATCAGTGAAAATGGTGCGAATTTGTCTCATGAACTTTGGACTTAATAGGAGAGACCAGTCCCTGGAGAAGGGCATCATGAATGGTAAAGTAGAAGGACAGAGAAAAAGACCTTCAACAAGTTGGATTCACATAATAGCTAGAACAAAATGATCAAATAAAACAACAATTATGAGGATCTCGTAGGACCAGGCAGTATTTCATTCTGTTGAATGAAATATAGGATTGCTATGAGTAGGAATTCAATCAATGTCAGTGGGGTTTTTGTTATTGTTGTTGTTGTTTAATTTTGTAATAATTTGATACTAGGCCATCAACAGTTAGATCCCATTATGGCCTCATACTGATGGGCTCCCTAATATGAACCATTTGTCACTGTGTTTGCAGAAGGCTAGGATTAACAAGAGGAACTCTAAATTCATCTTGTGTTTCCGCAGGGATTCAGGCGTCACTGTGTTCCTTCTGATCAGTGACTGGCAATATAAAAGTTCTGCCCTCAAACAGAATGCATTTGCTGTGACTCCTTGGCCAGTCCAGGAAGGGGCAGTATGACTGATCATAGTGCTGATAAAAATTGTGATATTAAGGCAGAATGGTCATGAAACATACCCAGATCAAGATATTCAGAGGGCCCTGAAGATATCTTGTAAATTTTTCAACTCTACAATAGTGTATGTGTATGTAGGTAGGCGTTCTAGAGTCCTGACTTCACTGTGATGAATTGATCTGCTGTCAATCATGAATTTGTTATGTTTCCTTTGCTTTCTAAGTTTTATATGTATTCATGTGACTGTCAATCCTTTGGACCGCACTATGACCTCATGCGTATGGTCCCCATCTAGATTATTCCTTTTTGTCTTTATCTTATCTTTGTCTTGTTTAAGGCTTAATACAGATCTCTCTAAAATATGTTTGAATTTGAGATCTATTTTTCCACTAAACCACTCCTCTTTTTCCTCTAAAAGATTTTATAAATAGCTCTGTGTTGGTTACATAATCTCATGTCAACTTGAGGATATTAAGAGTGAAGGGGTGGAGTCTAGCTTGTCAATCAAGTCACAGCCTGATGATGCTTCCTTGTGGGCATGGCCTACTCATGAGGATTCTAGGAACTTCCTCTCTCTCTCTGTTTCACCTTCCTGTTGGAAAGTCACACTCAGAGAACTGGAGGAGCCATGTGGAGACCCACACCAGCACTAAGATGCTTCCACCACCACTGGATCCACAAGACTTTACACCCATGACTTGTGATCTCCCTGCATTCAGCATCATTGCAAGTGGCTACGTGAGTCTATCCAGACTAATTCACAATTACTCTTTGATATAAAGCTTTCTCTTATACATATATGAGTATCCCAGGATTTGTTTCTCTAGTCAACCAGTCTAACAGAGATCTCTACAAAATACGTTTGAATGTAAGATGTTTTTTCCTACTAGAACATTGCCCACACCATATCATTGCCACATCCCAGCAATGCCACTCTTAGAGAGTCATTTCTTTGAGTCTGCATTACTTTTTTCAAACTACATCTTCTAAACTGTGTATATCTTTGATAGCTTACTATAATCATTTTGACATTAATGTGTATGTTCCAAGTAATGACATATAGTTCTTCAGACAGATGAAATTGTGGTCTTCTGAAAGTACTGAGCAAGGTAGGCTGTAATGCTAAAAATGAACCTATGATTCATCATCAACAGACCACCATTTTCCTAAATTTGCATGCAAGTTCATTCTCATAAAATAATACTGGTATTTTGGTTTACTGTTGATTTTATAAACTACATCTGCTGTGCAACCCAGCAGCCACACAAATATAGCATGATACCTTACTTTCTAATCCTTATTAATTGCTCAAGGTTTTAGTTTAAAATTAAATATTCAGACTATGACAATTTTTCTTTTCTGTGGTTATGTAATTAGAAAAATTATTCATACTTTAGGGATATAACTTGTCTATATTTTATGAACTTTACACTTAACTCAATTTTAGGCCCATCCAAAGGAATGGGAAAATGTTTTAAATGCTTCCATTTCTGGAGTCGGAACTCTGAGGTCTTAGTTGGAAATATAAAATGGTAAGTTCTCCTTCAGCATACTTTCACAAATAAAGAGTAGTCACACTGAGTAAATAATTGGGGGTCATAACTTAGAGTACTAAAGGCATTCTTTTGCATCCTATTCATTTTGTCCCTTCGCCCCCCGCCTATAAAGAGCTTAACCCTCAATTGCCATGAACGAGTTAATTTAGACTCTCAAAGTAGGCTCCACAAAGTTTTCAATGGTTGAATTTTTTTGGAAATAGATTGTCAGGCCTTCTTTCAAGGCACTTATGGTGGAGCCAGACCCTCAACCTTTCCATCAGCAGATGAACAGGCTAACCATTTGCACCCCTCAGGGATGCCATAACTGAAGCCCAAACCTTCACCATCTCGTCGATTCTGACTGTGGCACAAGATGGAAGGTAACGTAGGGTTTAGTGGACAGTAATATTTGTGGAAGCACATCTCCTGGTCTTTCTTCCACAGAGCTGGGTGGACTGAAATCAGAAAATGTAAAGTCAATAGTTGAGTACAAACCATTTGGCCACTGAGGGAACTTATAAACGCCTTACTGATGTCATAAAAATATGGATATGTTGTGTACTCCCGGTCTGAAATGAATGTGTATTCTGAACACACTATTAATTTCAATTTGTTCTTCTGTACCTTAAATGTAGACTTGTGAACAGGGAGTCTCTAATAGACAATGTGAAGTGCTTTTAAACTCGATAAAAGGATTCGTTTAGACTGACTAGATTACACTATAAAGTTAAATTTATACAGGTTTTACCATGGGGTTCATTAATAATTTCCACAATGTTTTTGGTGAAAATCCTGTCATATTGGCTAAAGAATTGTCCATGACTTCAGATGTCATTGAGTTGGAGCTGTTGCTAGGTGCTGTCAATGGTTTCCACTCATAGAGGCACTATGTACACAAGGGAACATTCCTCAGTTCTGTATCCTTACGATGTCTGCCAGCTCCCTGTCAATATTCTGCTGTAATTGTTATTGGATTTGAACTATTGAATGGTAGGATATCTGGATTATGTCCAAATAAAATTATCCACACAGTCAAATATTGTTGCATAGTTTTTTATTAAGTAAATATCTTTCTGGTATTCTCTGATTTCAGCTAGATCCATTTGATGTCAAGAAATTCTCTTGAAGTGAATGAAGGGGGAAGTGCAGAGTGGAGACCCAAAGCCCATTTGTCGGCCACTGGAGATCCCCTCACAGAGGGGTCTAGGGGAGGAAATGAGTCAGTCAGGGTACAATGTAGCACCGATGAAGAATACAGCTTTCCTCCAGTTCCTAAATGCTTCCTCCCCCCGCCCCCAACTACCATGATCCGAATTCTACCTTTCAAGACTGGATAGAGCAGAGGTTGTACACTGGTCCATATAGGAGCTGGAGGCACAGGGAATCCAGGGTGGATGATACCTTCAGGACCAGGGGTGTGAAGGTCGATACTGGGAGAGTAGAGGGAGAGTGGGTTGGAAAGAGGGAACTGATTACAAGGATCTACATGTGACCTCCTCCCTGGGAGACAGAAAACAGAAAAGGGGGTGAAGGGAGATGCCGGATAGGGAAAAATATGACAAAATAATAATTTATAAATTATCAGGAGCTCAGGAGGGAGCGGGGAGCGGGGAGGGAGGGGAAAAAGACTTGATGCAAAGGGCTTAAGTGGAGAGCAAATGCTTTGAAAATGATTAGGGCAAAGAATGTACAGATGTGCATTATACAACTGATGTATGTATATGTATGGATTGTGATAAGAGTTGTATGAGCCCCTAATAAAATGTTTTTAAAAAAGAAAAAAAACTAATAATATTCATTGTGTGGTCATACCACTGATTTTCTATGTATTCATATATAGAGGGACATGCTGATTACTTCAAGTTTCACTGATTTTGTTTCAAGTACTATAAATCATTATTGTGTAGCTTTTGGGGGCAAACATTTTCAACTCATGGTGGTAAACACCTAGGAATACATTGCAGGATAAAATGGCCAAACAATATTATGCTTCGTAAGAAACTGTCAATATTTCTCAAAGTAGCTGAACCACGTTACATTCCATCAATTCATTCATGAGAATCCCTTATGCTGTGCTCACATGGGATCAAACTAATTTGTAATATTTGGAGATGGGAAGCATGTAGTTTATTAAATGAGTAGTATTATCTCATTTCAATTTGCATTTTCAATAATAAAATTATTTGAAGAACAAAAAAAAAGAACACTTCATATTTAACAGAGTATGTATCTCCATGTCAGGAAAGTGTACAGTTCCTCAAATAAGTAAATTAAATTAATATTTGTGAAAACTAGAATTTAAATATAATGGAATTTTCCCACAAAATTATTGAAGGCCAATAATATAAGTATAATTTATTTTCTATTTCCCCGCAGGTTAACATTATTTTCTTAATTTTTTACAACAATGGGACCAACAGTTCCAGGGGGACATGGACGAAAGGAAGGGGGGTGCCAACAAACCAGGGACAAGGGCACAACACGTGATCTAAAATTGATAGCAAGGAGGGCATAGTATGACTGGTGGGGCTTGATCAAAGGTAATGTAGCTGTGAGGAATTACTGACCCAAATAAAGGCTGAACATGATAGTAAGACAAGAGGAAAGTAAAAGGAAATAGAGGAAAGAACTAGCAGGCAAAGGATATTTATAGAGATCTAAATGCAGGCATGTACATATGTAAATATAGATAATGATAGGGAAATAGATCAATGTACATATATTTATATGGTAAGTATTAAGGTAGCAGGCAGACATTGGGTCTCTACTCAAATACTCCCTCAATGCAAGAGCACTTTATTCTAATAACCAGGCATTCTGAGATGCTCACCTTCCCCACATGATCACTGTAGACAAAATGTGTGCATAAGCAAATGTGGTGAAAAGAGCAGATGGTGCCCAACTATCCTAAGATATAGTGTCCAGGGTCTCAAAGACTTGAAAATAAACAAATGGCCATCTAGCTGAGAAGTAACAAAGCCCACATGGGATGATCATGAGGTGGTGATGGGATCAGATATCAGGCATCAAAGACCCAGAACAAAAAATCTTATCAATGTGAATTAGGGGGAGTGAGGAGTTGAGGCCCAAAGCCCACCTATAGACAATTGGACATATCCTTACAAAAGGGTCACAACGAAGAGACGAGCCAGTCAGGGAGCAGTCTAGCATGGATGAAACATACAACTTTCCCCTAGTTCTTTATGTGGCACCCCATACCACTATCATGACCCCAATTCTACCTTACAAATGAAGCTATACCAGAGTGTGTACACTGGTACAAATAAGAGCTCGCAACACAGGGAATCTAGGACACATAAGCCCCTGAGGAACAATAATGAGAGTAGTGATGCTGGGAGAGTAAGAGGAAGGTGAGGGGAGCAAGGGGGAACTGATCTCAATGATCACCCCCTCCCAGGGGGGTGATCAACAGGAAAGTGCGTGAAGGGAGACAGCGGACAGTGTAAAACATTAAAAAATAATAACATAAATTATCAAGGGTTAGTGAAGGAGGGGTGATGAGGAGGGAGGGAAAATGAGGAGCTTATACAAAGGGCTCAAGTAGAAAGAAAATAATTTAAGAGTAATGATGTCAACAAATGTACAAATGTGCTAGACACAATGGATGGATGGATGGATTGTGATAAGAGCTGTAAGAGCCTTCAATAAAATTATTTAAATTTAAAAAGAAAATATACTCTAGAATTTTCCTATGTTTGGGGGATTTTAAAAATTTAACATTTTATTATGAATTGGTTGAAATGTACAAAGGAGATCAGTTTTTCATTCAGCAATTCAGACACATTTCATGGCATAGAATATAATCCCCAGGATAACAACTATCCCATTTCCTCCCTGTGATTACTGTTTTTATTCCTCCTTTTGTAAAAGCTGACCTTAGATCTCAAAGGTTGGTGTGTGTCATATTCTGATGTGTGTCAGCCTCCCTCATGTTGTTGCTCTTATAGACCTGCATATTGTTTGGCTTTGAATTAGCCACAGGGATGAATCCATTTCTAGACTGAAAGGTGATTAAGAGCCATCATCTCAGAGGTTATACCCATACTAACTTTCTGTAAAGAAATGAACTGATATTATTTATGATTCAAAGAAAATTTGTTCATCGAGAATTGGTATTATTGTTGCATCAATTTTGTTCAGTTGAACAATTCCACAAAGAAATAAAATGGACATTATACAATTTTTATATATAATGTCTTTATTATCTAGTGCTGCTATAACAGAAATACCACAAGTAGATGAATAAATAAAAACTTATTTTCTCATCACTTAGAAGGCTAGAAATTTGAATTTAGGGTGCCAGCTCTGAATTCAAGGGAAAGCTTTCTTTCTCTGTTTTCTTCTTAATAATTTTATTGGGGGGGCTTGTACAAATCTTATGACAATCCATCATTCAATTATATTAAGCACACTTGTACATATGTTGCCATCAACATTTCCAAAACATTAAAGGGAAAACTTTCTTTATATCAGCTCTGGGGAAAGATTCTTGCCTTCTTTCAACATTTCTGGTTACATGATTACTCAAAGATCTCTAAGTGTCTCATCATCAATCTTACTCTATCTAGGATTTTCCCAGGATATGGACTATGAGTCCAAGGTTCACATTCCAATACCAGTTTTTTATGTTAGTCTCTTCCTCTCAGTGATTGTTTAGTCCTTTTATATCTCAAAAGAGCTTAAGATACAAGGCAATCCTGTACACTGCATCCTGCTTCATTAGCATACCTACCTATAAGCCTGTATCATTACATCTTAGAGAAGAAGATTGACAAGGTATATATTAGTTAAATCACAAAATGAAGGATAACGGAAAAATACTGAGAATCATGGCCCAGCCAAGTTGACACATATTTTGGTGCATAATTTAATCATGAAATACAATATAAATTATATTTCCCTTCTCATTGAGTGTAATCTCATATTCAGTTCTCTCACATAAACTACATAAAATGTGTTCCTATTGCTATTAGGTACCATCAAGATGGTTCTGAACAATAGCAAAACTATGTACAACAGAACAAAACAAGCCCTGACCCGCACTATCCTTACAGCTGTTCACATGTTTGAACCCATGATGGTAGTCAATGTATCACTCTCCATCTTAAGAACCTTCCTCTTTTCCCTCTACTTTCCCAAGCATACTATCTTTCTTCAGGGGCTGGTCGCTCCTGACAACCTGTCCAAAGTATGAGACAAAGTCTTATCATCCTTTCCTCGAGGAACTTAGAGGAACTTAATGGCCTTACTGTTTCCAATACCTATTTGTTTGTCATTTTAGCAGTCCATGGTACTTTCCAAAGTTTTCTCCAGCACAACAATGCAATGCATTAACTTTTCTTTGGTTGTCCTTATTCACTGTTCAGCTTTTACATGTACTTGAGGTAACTGAAAATTCCACAGCTTGAATCGGGCCCACCTTAGTCCTCAAACACCCTTGCTTTTCAATACTCTAAAAAGGGTCTTATGCATCACATTTACCCAACGAAACCCATATTTCGATCTCTTGATTGCCGCTAGCATAAGGATTGATTGTGTATCCAAGCAAGACAAAATCTTTGACCACTTTAAACTTTCTCTATCATGATGTTACTACATGCTAGTGCCACTAGAGTGTTCTGACTGATGTATTTGGTCCTTTCTTGTGCAAAGTGAATGAAACTTTGTCTTTAAATTTAGCACACCCTTGTATTTGGATCTTATTCTTGGTACCCTAACAAGTATCGGCAGTAGTCCAAAACTGTGAAAACACACCATCAAAGAACATAAAGCAAGCCATCGAGGAAATGCTCATAAAAGTCCTCCCTAGGTGGCAGCAGCAGAAGCAACCTGGTTGTTGGAGAACCTCTATGTAATCTAGAGCCTGCATAGTGTCACATAATTAAAAGCTGTAAAGGGAAAGCTTGACTTACATTCTAGTCTCTTGGTTTCAATCCACATGGGAATAGTGAATCATGCTGCAGGAGTGAGCAAAGAACTATAGGTGAGGCGAGAGATAGCTTCCTGGCCACTGGTAACATCTCCAGGAAGACAATGGTGTTGGTTCAAGCCTAGCAATTGCCTCAATGTTGACACAAATATCTGAGCACGGTGGATCCAGGTTGCATGTATTCTTGCTGCCTAAACCAGATGGAAGTGCATCTCTGAAACACTCACAGCCATAAAGTTGAGGGTAACTTACAGTGCCACCATGGGACACGGTAGAACTTCCCTTGTGTATGTTTTGGTGGCTGACACACTTTTCTGGGAATAGCAGCCCTCTTCTGTCTCCTCAGATAGGGGCCAATGGTTATATATCTTTTGACTATTTTGTTAGCAGCACCATTGGACACCTATTTCACCACGAGGCTTCATGAATGGTGTTAAAATATATGGGAATAGTGTCATTCTAGCTGCTCCCACTCTTGGCGACCCCCTGTCTGTCATAGAACTCTGCTCCATTGGTTTCCCAGGGCTGAGAGTTTGGAAGTATTACACCAGGCCTTTCTTCTGAGGGACCTCTGGATGGATTCAAATAGCTAGCCTTTTGCTTCGTAGCCAAGCCCCTTAACTGGAAATAACCTATAGGCGTGATTAGTGATTTAATTGACTAACCACAATGTGGATGATGTGTGGAGAATTATCAACCCCTGTGGGAAGCCGTAGCTCTCGCGAGATGTGGGAAGCCACAGCTCTCGTGATGTGGGTAGCCGCAGCTCTCGCCGCCATTACTAGATGGCGCCGAGCAGTCAGGGCGGTGGTCCAACTAAGTGATAAACAACCACTTAGCGCATGCGCGATGCTGAGATGACGTAGTCATAACTCCACCCTGGAGTATGCAAACGAAGGTTCTGGCGAACTCACCAATCAATGCATGAGGTTTTGGCAAATGCACCAATCAAGGCACAGCACGTCCCCATAGAGCATATATAAGCAGCAGTAGTTTGGGGTTTCGGGGTCTTTTACCGCATTATGAAAAATTAAACCTCTGTGGAAGAATCCTGTTGTGGCGCGTCTTTTCTTGCTGGCGAGACCTGGCGCGCGACAAACCCTATATTTCAAACAAGGAAAATGAGGCACACTAAGACACCGCTGGAGTTGGAAGAGCGCTCATGCAGAACTTGGAAGTTTGATATCTAGGCAGTAAGCCCTCCTACTCAGTCACAATCACCGACTACTCAGAACTGTTTTGGAGTCAGGAGAGACTGTATGTAAAGACCCCACAAAGGATAAATGTCCAGGGTGGATTCTGGAGTGATCAATGTATTAAAGATACTTGCTTGTGTTTGCATCACTTTTATCCCTATCATTCTTCTCATGCAACCAATACTCACCCCCATGCGGATGGCACCTACAGTAAAAAGACTGTTCCATCTGACTTCTACAGTAGGACCCACAGACCATTTAAATAGACCCTTTGATTCTGTACCCCTCTCCCTCCCATAGACAAAACTGTAGCCAGCACTACACCCGAAACCTGCAAATTAAGAGTTTGTCAAAAGTCTAGAAAGAGCTGTCAATACCCTGAAAAACTAGCCTGCAGAAAAGAAGACACAGAATAAAAAGCTACAAGTGAAAAAAAAATAAAAAAGAAGAAGCTACAGGTGAGTGGAATTCAGACAACTGAGACCAATGAAAACACTAGAGCTTCTCTCAGTGGTTCACGCTACTTTAGTGGTAGCCAGGTTCAAGTCACATTGGCCTGAATCAGTGTCTCCACCCAAATCCCTAGGCTTCTGAAATTCCTAGTACCCTGTGTTCTGCAGTCCCTATTACCCAATAACCTTGCTGATTCTACTTTATAACCACCTACTCATTTGTTGAGACTTCTGATTCAGAGTGACTCTGCAGGACAGAGTAGGAAACCCCACAGGGATTTCCAAGGCTGCGGATTTTTATGGGAGCAACTAGCTTCTTCTTTGTCCTGGGGAGTTGTCTGGTGGTTTTCTAACACCAAACTTACAGTTAGCATCCATATGTTAAACTCTGCACCAATAGGTTTTCTGTTTGAGTTTTATAATCATCCACTGCTATTAAATCTATTCTGGTATATAGTGATCAAGTGGACAGAAAGAACTGATCCCTAGAGTTTCTGTTTAGAGGAAAGCCTCACCTTGGTCCTGGTGGTTTCAACCCGCTGACCATGCAGTTAGCAGGCACAACACACTACACCCCCTATGCTGCTCATTGGGTGGCCCCAACAAAAAAATCACTGCTATCAATTCAGTTCTGAGGTTAGAGCCCTATGGATCACAGTAGAGCTGTCTCTGTGAGTTACTGAGCTTGCAGATATTTGTGGAAATAGAAAGCCTCCTCTTTCTCTAGAGAAGCATCTGGTGGTTCGAACTCTTGACCTTACAGTTAGCAGCACGATGAGTTATCCATTTACAAAAGTGTGTTTTGTGAGGACCCAAAAACAAACTAAACTCACTACCTTCGAGTCCATGTTGACTCGTAGTGACCCTCTTGGATAGACTAGAACTGCTCCTGGGGGATGCTGAGGCTGTAACTCAATGAGTGTAGATATCATCAACCATCCCCCAGGTGAGGACTTGTGGAGGAAAAATATTACCTAAGGGGGTTAATGGAAGGGTGACTAGAGTCTGTCCCCTGAGGAGCATGCCCTACTGGCCATCGAGGCAATGCTCATAAAATTCTTTCCTAGGTGGCAGCAGCAGCAGCAACCTGGTTAGTGGAGACTCTCTATGTAATCTAGAGCCTGCTTTCTGTCACAGAATTAAGAGCTGAAAATGGAAAGCTTGAGTTACATTCCTGTAACTTGGGTACAATCAATATGGGAAGTGTGAATCATGCTGTAGGAGTGAGCAAAGAAATATGGGTGAGGTGAGAGCTAGCAACCTGGCCACTGGTCATGTCTCCTGGAAGTAAAAAGTGTTGCTTTAAGCCTAGCAGTTGCCTGAATGTTGACCCAAACATCTGAGTAGGGTGGATCCATATTGCATATATTCTTGCTGCCTAACCCAGATGGAAGTGCATCTCTCAAACACTCACTGCCATCGAGTTGAGGGTGACTTACAGTGCCACCATGGGACAGGGTAGAACTGCCCTTGTGTATATTTTGGTGGCTGGAACACTTTACTGGGAGTAGCAGCCCTCTTCTTTCTCCTGAGATAGGGCACAATGCTTATATATTTTTGAACATTTTTTTAGCAGCCCCATTTTACACCCATTTCACCACCAGTCCTCCTGAAATGTGTAAAAATAGGGGGGGAAAGTGGGAATCTAGCTGCTCCCACTCTTGGCGACCCCTTTTGGTCATAGAACTCTGTTCCATTGGTTTCCCAGGTCTGAGAGTTTTGACCTTAGAGTTAGCAGCCCATCGTGTTACCCACTTACACAAGTGTATTGTGTGAGGCCTCAAAACCAAACCAAAGTCACTATCTTCGGGTCCATGTTGACTCCTAGTGACACTCTGGATAGAGTAGAACTGCTCCGGTGGGGTGCTGGGGCTGTAACTCAATGAGTGTAGACACCCTCAACCATCTCCCAGGTGAGGACTGGTTGAGGAAATATATGACCTATGGGGGTTAATGGAAGGGTGACTAGAGTCTGTCCCCTGAGGAGCATGCCCTACTGGCCATCGAGGCAATGCTCATAAAATTCTTTCCTAGTTGGCAGCAGCAGCAGGAAATTGGTTGGTGGAGACTCTCTATGTAATCTAGAGCCTACATAGTGTCACAGAATTTAGAGATGAAAATGGAAAGCTTGAGATACATTCCTTAACCTTGGTTTCAATCCACATGGGAATAGTGAATCATGCTGCAGGAGTGAGCAAAGAATTATGGGTGAGGCAAGATTTAGCTACTTGGCCACTGGTGACATCTCCAGGAGGAAATGGTGTTGGTTTAAGTCTAACAGTTGCCTGAATGTTGACCCAAACATCTGAGCAGGGTGAATCCAGTTTGCATGCAGTCTTGCTGCCTAACTAAGATGGAAGTGCATCTCTCAAACACTCACTGCCATCAAGTTTAGGGTGACTTATAGTGCCAACATGGGACAGGGTAGAACTGCCGTTGTGTATGTTTGGTAGCTGGAATTCTTTTCTGGGAGTAGCAGACCTCTTCTTTCTCCTGATAGGGGCCAATGGTTCCATATATTTAACCATTTTGTTAGCAGGCCCATTTTACACTTATTCCACCACCAGGCCTCCTGTATTGCATTAAAATAGGGGGAAAATGTGGCAATATAGCTGCTCCCACTCTTGGCGACCCCTTGTCTTTCATAGAATTCTGCTCCATTGGTTTCCCAGGGCTGAGAGTTTGGAAGTCTAACACCAGGCCTTTCTTCTGAGGACATCTGGATGGAATTAAATAGCCAGCGTTTTGCTTAGTAGGCAAGCCTCTTAACTTTAAATAACCTATAGGCGTGATTAGTTATTTCATTTACTAACCACAAAGTGGATGATGTGGGAGAATTATCAACCCCATTTTTCAAACAAGAAAACTGAGTCACGCTAAGACACCGCTTGAGTTGGAAGAACTCTCATGCAGAAGTAGGAAGTGTGATATCTAGGCAGTGAGACCTCCTACTCAGTCACAATCACCGACTCCTCAGAACTCTTTTGGAGTCAGGAGAGACTGTATGTAAAGACCACACAAAGGATCACTGTTCAGGCTGGCTTCTGCAGGGATCAATGTATTAAAGATACTTGCTTATGTTTGCATCACTTTTATCCCTAACATTCTTCTCAGGCAACCCAACCTCAATCCAAGGCGAATGGCAGCGACAGTAACCAGACTGATCTGTCTGACTTCTACAGTAGGACACATAGACGATCTGAATAGACCCTTTGATTCTGTGCCCCTCTCCCTCCCAAAGACAAAACTGAAGCCAGCAAAAGACCCGAAACCTGCAGATTAAGAGTTTGTCAAAAGTCTAGAAAGAGCTGTCAAAACCCTGAAAATCTAACCTGCAGAATAGAAGACACAGAATCAAAAGCTACAGGTTAAAAAAAAAAAAAAAGAAGAAGAAGAAGCTCCAGGTGAGTGGAATTCAGACAACCGAGACCAATGAAAACACTAGAGCTTCTCACAGTGTTTCACGCTGGTTTCGTGATAGCCAGGTTCAAGTCACATTGGCATGAATCAGTGTCTCCATCCAAATCCCCGGGATTCCGAAATTCCTAGTACCCTGTTTGTTTCCTGCAGTCCCTATTACCCAATAACCCAGCTGATTCTACTTTATAGCCACCTTCTCATTCGTTGAGACTTCTGATTCAGAGTGATTGTGCAGGACAGAGCAGGAAACAACACCCAGATTTCCAAGGCTGCGCATCTTTATGGGTTCAGCAAGCTTCATCCTTATCCTGGGGAGTTGTCTGGTGTTTTTCTAACAACAAAGTTGCAGTTAGCATCCAGATATTAAACCCCTGCACTAATAGGGTTTCTTTTTGAGTTTTATAAACATCCACTGCTATTAAATCTATTCTGAAATACAGTGATCAAGTGGACAGAGCAGAACTGATTACTACAGTTTGTGTTTAGTGGAAACCCTCACCTTGGTCCTGGTGATTTCAAACAGCTCACCATGCAGATAGCAGGCACAACATACTACACCCCCTGTGCACCTCAGTGTGAGGCTCCAACAAAAAAATACCTATCAATTCATGTCTGAGGTTAGTGTTCCTATGGATCACAGTAGAGTTGTGTCAGTGGGTTTCTCTGATGGAACAACTTTGTGTAAATGGAAAGACTCCTCTTTCTCCAGAAAACTATCTGGTGGTTCGAACTGTTGACCTTACAGTTAGCAGCATGTGTGTTAACCACTTACACAAGTGTGTTGTGTGAGGACTCAAAACCAAACCAAACTCACTATCTTCGAGTCCATGTTGACTCTTAGTGACCCTCTTGCATAGAGAAGAACTGCTCCTGTGGGTGCTGAGCCTGTAACTGAATGAGTGTAGACATCCTCAACCATCTCCCAGTTGAGGACATGTGGAGGAAAAATATTACCTAAGGGGGTTATTGGAAGGGTGATTAGAGCCTCTCCCCTGAGGCGCAAGCCCTACTGGCCATCGAGGCAATGCTCATAAAATTCTTTCCTAGATGGCAGTAAGCAGCAGCAACCTTGTTGGTGGAGACCGTCTTTGTAATCTAGAGCCTGCATAGTGTCACAGAATTGACAGCTGAAAATGGGAAGCTTGAGTTACATGATTTTCCTTGGGTTCAATCCACATGGGAATAGTGAATCATGCTGCAGGAATGAGCAAAGAACTATAGGTGAGGTGAGAGCTAGCTACCTGGCCACTGGTCACGTCTCCAGGAAGACAATGGTGGTGGTTTAAGTCTAGCAGTTGCCTGGGTGTTGACCCAAACATCTGAGCAGGGTGGATCCAGGTTGCATGTAGTCTTGCTGCCTAACCCAGATGGAAGTGCATCTCTCAAACACTCATTGCCATCGAGTTGAGGGTGACTTATAGTGCCAACATGGGACAGGGTAGAACTCCCCTTGCGTATGTTTTGGTGGCTGGAACACTTTTCTGGGAGTAGCAGCCCTCTTCTTTCTCCTGAGATAGGGCCCAATGGTTATATATTTTTGATCATTTTCTTATCAGCCCCATTTTTCACCCATTCCACCAGGAGCCCTCCTGAATTGTGTTAAATAGGCGGGAATATTGGCAATCTGGCTGCTTCCACACTTGGCGACCTTCTGTCTGTCATAGAACTCTGCTCCATTGGTTTCCCAGGGTTGAGAGTTTGGAACTATTGCACCAAGTCTTTCTTCTGAGGGACCTCTGGATGGATTCAAATAGGCAACCTTTTGTTTAGCAGCCAAGCCCCTTAACTTGAAATAACCTATCGGAATGATTAGTTATTTAATTGACTAACCACAAAGTGGATGATGTGTGGAGAATTATCAACCCCATCTTTCGCACAAGGTAACTGAGACACATTAAGACACCGCTTGATTTGGAAGAGCTCTCACGCAGAACTAAGAAGTTTGCTATCTAGGAAGTGAGCCCTCCTACTCAGTCACAATCACCGACTCCTCAGAACTGTTTTGGAGTCAGGAGAGAATGTACGTAAAGATACCACAAAGGATCAATGTTCAGGCTGGATTCTGAAGGGATCAATGTATTAAAGATACTTGCTTGTGTTTACATCACTTTTATCCCTATAATTCCTCTCAGGAAAGCAAAACTCAGTCCCAGGAGGATGGCAACAACAGTAACCAGACTGTTCTGTCTGAGTTCTACAGTAGAACACATAGACCATCTGAATAGACACTTTGATTCTGTGCCCCTCTCCTTCCAATAGACAAAACAACAGACAGCACCAGATCCGAAAACTGCAGATTAAGAGTTTATATCCACATGTAGAAAGATGAAACAAGACGTTTACCTCACCCCATTCACAAGAATACACTCAAGGTGGATCACAGATCTAGAAGTCAAACCCAAACCATCAAGATCATTAAGGAGGGAA
The DNA here is from genome assembly GCF_050624435.1 of Tenrec ecaudatus. Lineage (NCBI taxonomy): Eukaryota > Metazoa > Chordata > Mammalia > Afrosoricida > Tenrecidae > Tenrec > Tenrec ecaudatus. Next base: position 242,030,350 of record NC_134531.1, read on the forward strand.
TCGGCACTAATCTCAGAGCACTGGCCCAGGGAGCACATAGGCTCACTGCAACAGGGAAGGGTACACACACAGATGAACTGGAAATCGACAAATGGGATCTAATAAGAAAAAAACACTTGTGCACCTCGAAAGACTTCGCCAAGAGGGTGACAAGGCAACCCACAGACTGGGAGAAGATTTTTAGCAATGACACATCAGACAATTGGCTCCTTACTAAAATCTACAACACCATCATGACCTGCAAAAAGAGGAAAACAGTTAACCCCCTAAGGAAGTGGCCAAAAGAATTGAGAAGAACTTTCACTAGAGAGGAGTTCTATATGGCCAATAAACATATGAGAAAGTGCTCGAAGTCCCTTGCCATAAGAGAAATTCAAATCAAAACAACCATGAGATACCACTTAACACCCCTGAGGCTAGCCCAGATCAGTAAATCAGAGAGCAACAAGTGTTGGAGGGGCTGTGGTGAAGTAGGAACCCTCCTCCACTGCTGGTGGTCGTGCAGATTTTTACAGCCACTATGGAAAGCAATCTGGCGATACCTAAAGAAAATGGAAATTGATCTACCTTATGACCCAGCCATCCCTCTACCGGGCATATACCCAGTTGAAGCACCAAATAAAACACGACCAGTCATATGCGCTTCAATGTTTATTGCGCACAATTCACAATAGCAAAGACTTGGAATCAACCTAAGTTTCCATTGATAGACCAGTGGATTAGCAAACTTTGGCACATACAAACAATGGAGTATTGTGCAGCACTGAAAAGCACCGATGAGCACATGAAACACGTTATTTCATGGGAAGAGCTGGAAGGAATTATGTTAAGCGAGGTAAGCCAGATCCAAAGGGACAGGTACAACATGAGTCCCCTGAGGTAAGTACAATCAGCATAACAGAAATAGAAGAATAAACATCCATCCCACAATAAACGGGGGGAAGCATAGATAGTTGGAGGGAGGGCAGGCCACACTTAGGGAGGTACATGAGAGGCCAGCATAAAGAAGGAGTAGTGGGGCAGGGAGAGGGAGAACCGGGAGGGGGATAATCCGAGTGGATAGTATGGGGGGGAGGGCGGAACATGTTACTAACCCACCCAGGGGAGAGTATCGGTTGTGTCCCGACAGAACAGGAACAAGCATACGGACCCCACCATGACACACCAAACAAGGAGGGCAACGCAAAGTACAGGGGTATACACAAAGAGGCTGGACCACACGCTGGCCCAAACCAGAATTAGGCCGACCCCCACACTCGAAGGGAATACCACAGAAAACAAAAATAAATCGTCTGGAGTGGGAAAGAAACTGACCCACCACACCACATCCAGAAGGAAGCTGAAACAAAAGAAGGAGAAAGGATGTAGTGGAGTACACCTGGGTCCACTAAGCCCAAGGTCGATAGACCATCTAGAAGGGCCCATCATACAGAGAGGAACATTCAGGTGGCCACACTACGAGATGCGACATCCTGCACCAACACATGGCCCTACACGGGACAACACCTGAGACACAGTGGGGGATGTGCGACTGAGCCGACCCTGCCACACTGAGGCAAACACTGGGGGCGTGCAATAGAGCAGCGGAGGAAGCAGAGCAAAGGGATCGCGAGGAAGTATAAAGGATGGACTTCCGGGCCAGGACGTGACACCTCACAAGCTACACCTAGAAAACACTCCTAAAGGCGAACGAACTGACCTTGAACTACTAGCAATTTTTCTTTTAATATTTGCTATCTTTTTGTTTTGTCTTTTTTTTAATTTGTTTTGTTTTTTACCTTGTAAATTTTGTATGTTAGTGGCTTTTCTGCTTATCAGCGTGTCGATCTTACTTCTGTCAAAGTCATGTTCTTATGTGCCACTTGGGCGTAGTCAAAGTCATATGCATTTGTATGCACATATTACTATGTCAGCAGGTCCACCTAGACAAGATAGGCTGGACAAATAATGAGAGAAGAAAACAACAGGACCAACAGTCCAGGAGGGACATGAGAGCATGGGAGGTAGGGGAAGGGAGGAGGTGTCGCCCAATACAGGGACAAGGGAAGAGCGAGTGGTTCAAAACCAGAGGAGGGAGGGGAGGGGAGGACTGGTAGGAAGTGACCAAGAGCAAGGTAACTGAGAGGAATTACTGAAACCAGAATGAAGGCTGAACATGGTAATGGGACGGGAGGAAAGCGAAAGGAAATAGAGGAAAGGAGTAGGAGGCAAAGTGCATACAGAGAAGCCTAAATACAGACATGTACATATGTAAAAATATTTATGATTATGGGGGCAATAGACTTATATGCATATATTTATAGGTTCAGTAGTAGGGTAGCACATGGACATTGGCCCTCCTCATGCATAATCCCCCAATACAATAGCACCTCGCCCTCCTAAACAGTCATTGCATGATACCCACCTTCCCGACATGATCACTGAAGACAGACGTGTGTGTAAGCAAATGTGGTGAAGAAAGCTGATGGTGCCCGGCTATCAAAAAGATATAGCGTCTGGGGTCTTAAAGGCTTGAAGGCAAATAAGCGGCCATCTAGCTCAGAAGCAACAAAGCCCACAGAGAAGAAGCACACGGCCTAAGCAAATAAAAGGTGTTGAATGGACCATGTAGCAGACACCAAGGAACAAAACAATTATTGTGTGATCACCTTCCTGACATAATTGCTGAAGACGAAAGTGTGCATAAGCAAGTGTGGTGAAGAAGGCTGATGGTGCCCGGCTACTGAGAGATATAGCGTCAGGGGACTTAAAGGCTTGAAAGCAAACAAGCGGCCATCTAGCCCATAAGCAACCGAGCCCACACGGAAGCAGTACACCAACATAGGTGACCATGAAGGACAGAGGAGACCAGGTCTCCAACATCAAAGGTGGGGTGGTGGTGAGAATCACATCACCGTGAAAGAGGGAGAGTGTGTGATAGGGACCCAATGCCCATCTGTAGACAGCTGGACACCCCTTCCAGAGGGGTAGTGTGGAGGAGATGGGCCACTCAGGGTTCAGTGTAGCAACAATGAAACTAACAACCTTCCTCTAGTTCCTGAACGCTTCCTCCCCTCCCAATCATCATGACCCCAATTCTACCTTGCCTTGCGGACCTGGTTATACCAGAGGATGTACAGGGGTGCAGTTGGGATCTGGAGGCACAGGGAATCTAGGAAAGATGAACCCCTCAACACCAGCGTTGGGAGTGGCGACAGCAGGAGGGAAGGGGGTGTAGAAACGGAGAAGCGATCTCAAAGATCTATGTGAAACCTATTCTATGGGAGATTGGCACTGGGGAGGCGGGTGAGAGGAGACACCGGAGAGTGTAAGATAAGATATCATAATTATTTAAAAACTATCAAGGGACTATGGGTGGGATCGGGGAGGGAGGGGCACGGGGGAAAAAAGGGAAACCGAGCTGATTCCAAGAACCAAAGTGGAAGGTGAATTATGAGAATGACGAGTGCAACGAATGTATAAGGGTGTTTTGCACAATTGATGTATGTACAGATGTGATAAGAGCCTTATAAGCCTCAATAAAAATATTTTATAAAAAATCTATTCCGATATATAGAGGTCAAGTGAACAGAGCAGAACTGATCCCTGGAGTTTCTGTTTAGTGGAAAGCATCACCTTGGTCCTGGTGGTTTCAAACCGCTGATCATGCAGATAGCAGGCACAACATACTACAGCCCCTGTGCTCCTCAGTGTGAGGTCCCAACAAAAAAAATCGACTCAGTTCCGAGGTTAGTGTCGCTATGGATCACAGTAGAGCTGTCTCTGTGGGTTTCTGAGATTTCAGATCTTTGTGAAAATAGAAAGCCTCCTCTTTTTCCACAGAAGCATATGGTGCTTCGAACCGTTGACCTTACAGTTAGCAGCCCGTCGTGTTATCCACTTACACAAGTGTCTTCTGTGAGGACTCAAAACCAAACCAAACTAACTACCTTCAGCAATGCTCATAAAATTCTTTCCTAGGTGGCAGCAGCAGCAGCAACCTGGTTAGTGGAGACCCTCTATGTAATCTAGAGCCTGCTTTGTGTCACAGAATTAAGAGCTGAAAATGGAAAGCTTGAGTTACATTCCTTTGCATTGGTTTCAATCCACATGGGAATAGTGAATGATGCTGCAGGAGTGAGCAAAGAACTATAGGTGAGGTAAGAGCTAGCTACCTGGCCACTGGTCACGTCTCCAGGAAGACAATGGTGTTGGTTTAAGCCTGGCAGTTGCCTGAATGTTGACCCAAACATCTGAGCAGGATGGATCCAAGTTGCATGTGGTCTTGGTGCCTAACCCAGATAGAAGTGCATCTCTCAAACACTCACTGCCATCGATTTGAGGGTGACTTATAGTGCCACCATGGGACAGGGGAGAACTTCCCTTGTGTATGTTTTGGTGGCTGGAACGCTTTTCTGGGAGTAGCAGCCCTCTTCTTTCCCCTGAGATAAGGCAACTGTTATATATTTTCGACCATTTTGTTAGCAGCCCCATTTTACTACCATTCCACAACCAGGCCTCCTGAATTGTGTTAAAAAAAGGGGGGGTGAAAGTGGCAATCTAGCTGATACCACTCTTGGCGATCCCCTGTCTCTCATAGACTTTGCTCCATTGGTTTCCCAGGGCTGAGAGTCTGGAAGTATTACACCAGGCCTTTATTCGGAGGGACCTATGAATGGATTCAAATAGCCTGCCTTTTGGTTAGTAGCCAAGCCCCTTAACTTGAACTAAACTATAGACATGATTAGTTATTTAATGGACTAACTACAAATTGGATGATGTGGGGAGAATTATCAACCCCATTTTTCACACAAGGAGACTGAGGCACACTAAGGCACCGGTGGATTTGGAAGGGCACTCATGCAGAACTAGTATGTTTGATATCTAGGCAGTGAGCCCTCCGACTCAGTCACAATCACCAACTACTCATAACTGTTTTGGAGTCAGAAGAGACTGTATGTAAAGACACCACAAAGGATCAATGTTCAGGCTGGATTATGCAGGGATCAATGCGTTAAAGATACTTGCTTGTGTTTGTATCACTATTATCCCTATCATCCTTCTCATGCAACCAAAACTCAGTCCCAGGCAGATGGCAACAACAGTATCCAGACTGTTCTGTCTGACTTGTACAGTAGGACACATAGACCATCTGAATAGACTCTTTGATTCTGTGCCCCTCTCCCTCCCATAGGCAAAACTGCAGCCAGCACCAGACCCGAAACCTGCAGAATAAGAGTTTGTCAAAAGTCTAGAAAGAGCTGGCAAAACCCTGAAAAACTAGCCTGTAGAAGAGAAGACACAGAAACAAAAGCTACAAGTGAAAAAAAAAAAAAAAAAAGCTCCAGGTGAGTGGAATTCAGACAACCGAGACCAATGAAAATACTAGAGCTTCTCAAAGTGGTTCACGCTGGTTTAGTGGTAGCCAGGTTCAACTCACATTGGCCTGAATCAGTGTCTCCACCCAAATCCCTATGCTTTTGAAATTCTTAGTACCCTGTGTCCTGCAGTCCCTATTATCCAATAACCCTGCTGCTTCTACTTTATAGCCACCTTCTCGTTCGTTGAGATTACTGATTCAGAGTGACTCTGCAGGACAGAATAGGAAACCCCACCGGGATTTCCAAAACTGCGGAACTTTATGGGAGCAGACAGTTTCATCTTTGTCGTGGGGAGTTGTCTGGTGCTTTTCTAACACCAAACTTGCAGTTAGCATCCAGATTTTACATCCCTGCACCAATAGGGATTTTGTTTGAGTTTTATAAGTAGCCACTGCTATTAAATCTATTCCAATATATAGTGGACAGCGCCGAAGTTATCCCTAGAGTTTCTGTTTAGTGGAAAGCCACACCTTGGTCCTGGTGGTTTCAAACCGCTTACCCTGGAGTTAGCAGGCACAACTCACTACACCCCCTGTGCTCCTCAGTGTGAGGCCCCAACAAAAAAATCACTACTATCGATTCAGTTCTGAGGTTAGTGTCCCTATGGATGACAGTAGAGCTGTCTCTGTGGGTCTCTGAGATTAAAGATCTCTTTGGAAATAGAAAGCCTCCTCTTTCTCCAGAGAAGCATCTGCTGGTTCGAACTGTTGACCTTACAGTTAGCAGCCTGACATGTTATCCACTTACACAAGTGTGATGTGTTAGGGCCCCAAAACAAACCAAACTCAATATTTTCGAGTTCATGTTGACTCCTGGTGACACTCTTGGATAGAGAACAACTGTTCCAGTGGGGTGCTGAGGCAGTAACTAAATAAGTGTAAATATCCTCAACCATCTCCCAGGTGAGGACTTTTGGAGGAAAAATATTACCTAAGCGGGTTAATGGAAGGGTGACGAGAGTCTGTCCCCTACAGAGCAAGCCCTACAGGCCATGGAGGCAATGTTCATAAAATTCTTTCCTAGGTGGCAGCAGCAAGAGCAACCTGGTTGGTGGAGACCCTCAATGTAATCTAGAGCCTGCATCGTGTCTCAGAATTAACAGCTGAAAATGGAAAGGTAGAGTTACATTCGTTCCCCTTGAGTTCAATCCACATGGAAATAGTGAATCATGCTTCAGGAGTGAGCAAAGAACTATAAGTGAGGTGAGAGTTAGCTACCTGGCCACTGGTTACGTCTCCAGGAAGACACTGGTGTTGGTTTAATCCTAGCAGTTGCCTGAATGTTGACCCAAACATCTGAGCAGGGGGGAATCCGGGTTGCATGTTGTCTTGCTGCCTAACCCAGATGGAAGTGCATCTCTCAAACACTCACTGCCATTAAGTTGTGGGTGACTTATAGTGCCACCAAGGGATAGGGTAGAACTTCCCTTGTGTATGTTTTGGTGACTGAGACACTTTTGTGGGATTAACAGGCTTATTCTTTCTCCTAAGATAGTGGCCAATGGTTATATGTTTCTGACCATTTTGTTAGCAGCCCCATTTTACACCCATTCCACCACCAGGCCTCCTGAATTGTGCTAAAATAGGGGGAAAGTGGCAATCCAGCTGCTCCCATTCTTGGCAACACACAGTCTGTCATAGAACTCTGCTCCATTGGTTTCAGAGGGCTGAGAGTTTGGAAGTATTACAACAGGCCTTTATTCGGAGGGACCTATGAATATATTCAAATCGCCAGCCTTTTGCTAAGTAGCCAAGCCCCTTAACTTGAAATAACCTATTGTCGTGATTAGTTATTTAATTGACTAACCACAAAGTGGATGATTTGGGGAGAATTATCAACCCCATTTTCCAAACAAGGAACTGAGGCACACTAAGACACCGCTGGAGTTGAAAGAGTGCTCATGCAGAAGTAGGAAGTTTGATATCTAGGCATTGAGCCCTCCTACTCAGTCACAATCACCGACTACTCAAAACTGTTTTGGAGTCAGGAGAGACTGTATGTAAAGACTCCACAAAGGATCAATGTTCAGGGTAGATCCTGGAGGGATCAATGTATTAAAGATACTTGCTTGTGGTTGCATCACTTTCATCCCTATCATGCTTCTCAGGCAACCAAAACTCATTGCCAGGCGGATGGCAACGACAGTAACCAGACTGTTCTGTCTAACTTCTACAGTAGGACACATAGACCATCTGAATAGACCCTTTGATTCTGTGCCCCTCTCCTTCCCATATACAAAACTGCAGCCAGCACCAGACCTGAAACCTGCAGATAAAGAGTTTGTCAAAAGTCTAGAAAGAGATGTCAAAATCCTGAAAACTTGCCTGCAGAAGAGAAGACACAGAATCAAAAGCTACAAGTGAAAAAAAAAAAAAAGAAGCTCCAGGTGAGTGGAATTCAGACAACCGAGACCAATGAAAACACTAGAGCTCTCACAGTGGTTCACGCTACTTTAGTGGTAGCCAGGTTGAAGTCACATTGGCCTGAATCAGTGTCTCCACCCAAATCCCTATGCTTCTGAAATTCTTAGTACCCTGTGTTCTACAGTCCCTATTACCCAATAACCCTGCTCTTTCTACTTTATAGCCACCTTCTCGTTCGTTGAGACTTCTGATTCAGAGTTACTCTGCAAGACAGAATAGGAAACCCCACCGGGATTTCCAAGATTACTCATCTTTATGGGAGCAGCCAGCTTCATCTTTGTCCTTGGGAGTTGTCTGGTGCTTTTTTAACACCAAACTTGCAGTTAGCATCCACATGTTAAAACCCTGCACCAGTAGGGTTTTTGTTTGAGTTTTTGCAATTTAAGAGTTTGTCAAAAGTCTAGAAAGAGCTGTCAATACTCTGAAAAACTACCCAGCAGGAGAGTAGACATAGAATCAAAAGCTACAGATGAAAAAAAAAAAAAGGTCCAGGTGAGTGTAATTCAGACAACTAAGACCAATGAAAACACTAAAGCTTCTCACAGTGTAAAATTGCTTTTACTGGCGTCCTATTGTAATTCAAACAGTTTCACATATCTCACCTCCAAAGGTAATTCCATTAGATTGAAGAATATTAAGGAAGAGGCAATTATTCTGGTGTTTTGCCTGCCTCTTGTAAAAGTAGCCTCAATCAGTTTTACTATTCTCAGCTCATCCCTAAATTTTTCAACTTCTTGAATGTGAAGGAAATCATAAAATGCCGCAGTTCACAGGCTGCCGTCTGTGTTGCCTCACCCAGATTTGTGTTTTTTATTTCTAGAGTGCCCCAACATGGGTTTTTCTTTGGTCAAAGAGCATTATCATTTCCCATCATCAGTTGTTTATGGGAAATTTTACATCCTGCTGGTTCCCCTTTGCAATAATGACTTTAAACAATGGAGCTTTATGTATCTTCCTGTTTTTCACAACAGGTTATGCTCACTGATATTGTTAGCTTATTATGCCAAATGTCCAAGATGCACACGTGGTGTTACTTGAAGGGCAGAATGATTCATGTATTGGTCACTTTAGCTTTGCAAGTTCTCGAGTATCTTGATTTTTAAAATCAGTATACCGAGATGATGCATTAGCCAGTCAAATACTACCACTTCCAAGGTTCACGTACACCCATACATATCTGAGCAGAAGCCACATTATCTATGTTAAACAGCTTTGGGTGCTCCACAGCTGTATGCAGATGCCCACCAAATATGAGATTAATACCCTTTCTCTGCTTGGCTTTTACTAGCAGTCAGCCTCATTCCATCTCTTTTGTAGATGGTTGAATACTGTGTGGCCATCCATCCTGCAAATGGCCTGCCTCTTTGTCACTGGCCCTCCCCTTTAATCTGAACAAATGGGTTCGTCATCAGGCCCTCTCTCTGACATGGTTCTGCCTTGGTTTACTAGTCCTCCACTTCCTGACAGTGTTTCCATGATGAGCATAAGGTTTTCACTGGTGAATTCCTTCTTCCTCAGTGTGTCCTTTGTCTGCAAACCTTGCAGCTCGCTTTGCTCTTTGCATGACGTTGCTGGCATTGGAAATACCAGTGACCTGGACTCTGGCCTTCCTTTGTGTACCTAGCTACAAATGGACAGATAATAAACATGTCACAGTTTATTACCGTCCCATGTACCACCCTTGGAGCAGTACTGGGGTAGACAATAAGTCACGAGTAGTCCTGCACAAGGAGATGGAGCCCTCGTGGCTGAGTGCTTACAAACACCAGCCGCTCCAGGGGAGAAAAGGTGGCTTTCAATTCCAGGAAAGAGTTAACAACTACAGAAACCCAGATGGGCAGTTCTTTCCACCTGCAGCCACCATCACTGCATGTGTTTGTTAAGATGGAGGAGGACATTGTGGATTTGTGTGGGACATATGGGCTAATGTTGGACTTGTAGACTTGGGCTCCACTGGGTTGGGATTTTTTCTCCATGTGCATTTACCCTTTATCTAAAGTTCTCTTTTATACATTTCAGTTTCTGTGAATTTATTTCTCTAATGTACTCAGACTAACACAACTAATATATAAAAAAGTCAGGACACAAGTAAGCACCCGTTTCCATTTGGGAAAGACACTAAATAGAGAAAAGCTATTTTTTTCCATGCCATCTCTTGGTTGCACAAACAGTTAAGTACTCAATTTGTAACTAAAACGATCATCTGAACCCATATGGTGGTACCTCAGATGATAGACCTGTTGGTCTGCTTTTGAACCCTCACACAGCTTTGCAGCCTCTATCTAATACGGTTCAGTTTGGCTCTGCACACATGGTAGTTCCATGACTTGGAATCTACCCCACAGTGTCTGTTTGGATGAAAGGTACTCAGTACCTGAGTTATGCCCGGCCCCTTCCTGACAATTCTGTCATGATGCAGTCCTGACCGAAGTCAAATACCTCATGATTCTAGCTTTTCTTTATTTTTTTCCACAGGTAGTAAAAAGACTTTCTTAAGAAGGCTTTGAAGTCAAAAAGGAAAACTCTTGATACAATTTTCTTTCACTCTTTAAGTCGGCTCTGCAAATATATAATCAGTGATTTTGCTGTAAGATCAAAGATCCGTTATTTTATTAAAATAAAATATATTTTAGTTCTTAAAATTTATTCCATAAAGTACATATTTCCCTATAAATTCCTTACTTACACACAGGAGGTAAAAAATAAAAACAAAAAAACACAAAATATAAAAACCCCAACAAAACAATAACTGAGCATCTTTTTAAAATTTGTAAAAAACCAACAAGAGAAACCAAAGTTGTGTGTGTTGTTTAATATTTTTAAAAAGGTAAAAAATCTCTGGATGGGGGACTCCCACCCCCTGGCTTTACACATCTCACCATCATTAGTCTGTGGGGCTTGAATACATTGGATATAAATGTACAGCTAGAATGACATCAGAGTACTTTGGTATAGCATGAGTGCATGGTACTTATGGTAAACTTTCTTTAAAAAAGAAAGAAAAGCTGATGGTCATAATGCAGCTCATCATAGCTTTAATACAGCACAACTCAGAGATTGTGTTTTCTGGGTCTTTGAAGAGATATGAGCCAATTGAGTTGTGGGCTGATGAAATGAATGTGAAATTCACCTGTTTTTTAAAAGCATGAATGATCTGGAAGGCTAAATGGAATGGGGGAAAATATGGTTTAAATCCTTGGAATAGTGATTTGGGAACCTTTCCGGAACCTGTTTCATGATGCCAATTTACTTCCAACAATGTGGATAGTGACACACGTTCAACGAAGCAAGTGCTTGGCTGCCAACTTTGAGCCTGCTCTATTATTTTTTGCTCAGCCTATCCAGACATTTAATTGCAAACTGGCATTATTTTTTTTATCCAAATAAGTTTCTAATGGCTTATTTTTCAATTTCCATAAACAACAGTATTTAATAACAAATATTTTTTTAAATCTCCACAAATAAAAAGGCGGTTATAAAGTATAAACACCAGGGTTATAGGGTACAAGGGACTGCAAAACAGAGGTTACTAAAAACTTCTGAAGCCAAAGGATTTGGGTGGAAACGCTGATTCAGGCACACTAAGACACTGCTTGAGGTGGAATGGCTTTCATGCAGACCTAGGAAGTGTGATATCTAGGCAGTGATCCCCCCTACTCAGTCACAATCACCGACTCCTCAGAACTGTTTTGAAGTCAGGAGAGACTGTATGTAAAGAACCCACAAAGGATCAATGTTCACGCTGGATTCTAGAGGGATAAATGTATTAAAGATACTTGCTTATGTTTGCATCACTTTTATCCCTAACATTCTTCTCTTGCAACCAAAACTCAGTCCAAGGCAGATGGCAAAGACAGTAACCGGACTGTTCTGTCTGACTTCTATAGTAGGACACATAGACCATCTGAATAGACCCTTTGATTCTGTGCCCCTTTTCCTCCCATAGACAAAACTGAAGGCAGCACCAGACCTGAAACCTGCAAATTAAGAGTTTGTCAAAAGTCTAGAAAGAGCTGTCAAACCCTGAAAAACTAGCCCGCAGAAGAGAAGACACAGACTCAAAAGCTACAAGTGAAAAAAAAAAAAGAAGCTCCAGGTGAGTGGAATTCAGGCAACCGAGACCATTGAAAACACTAGAGGTTCTCACAGTGGTTCACGCTTGTTTAGTGGTAGCCAGGCTCAAGTTACATTGGCCTGAATCATTGTCTCCACCCAAATCCCTAGGCTTCTGAAATTCCTAGTACCCTTTGTCCTGCAGTCCCTATTTCCCAATAACCCTGCTGTTTCTACTTTATAGCCACCTTCTCATTCATTGAGACTTCTGATTCAGAGTGACTCTGCAGGACAGAGTAGGAAACCCCACTGGGATTTCCAAAGCTGTGGATCTTTATGGAAGCAGCCAGCTTCATCTTTGTCCTGGGGAGTTGTCTGGTGCTTTCCTAACACCGAAATTGCAGTTAGCATCCAGATGTTAAACCCCTGCACCAAATAGGGTTTCATTTTGAGCTTTATAATCATCCACTGATATTATATCTATTCTGATATATAGTGATCAAGTGGTCAGAGCAGAACTGATCCCTAGATATTCTGTTTATTGGAAATCCTCACTTTGGTCCTGTTTATTTCAAACCGCTGACCATGCAGTTATCAGGCACAACACACTACAACCCCTCTGCTCCTCAGTGTGAGGTCCCAAAAAATATCACTGCTATCGATTCAATTCTGAGTTAGTGACCCAATGATTCAGCGTAGAGCTGTCTCTGTGGGTTTCTGAGATTGCAGATCTTTGTGGAAATAGAAAGCCTCCTCTTTCTCCAGAGAAGCATCTGGTGGTTTGAACTGTTGACCTTACAGTTAGCAGCCCCTCATGTTATCCATTTACACAAGTGTGTTGTGTGAGGACTCAAAACCAAACCAAACTCACTATCTTCAAGTCCAGGTTGTCTCCTAGTGACCCTCTTGGATAGAGTAGAACTGCTCCTGTGGGGTGCTGAGGCTGTAACTCAATGAGTGTAGACCTCCTCAACCATCTCCCAGGTGAGGACTTGTGGAGGAAAAATATTACCTAAGAGGGTTAATGGAAGGGTGACTAGAGTCTTTTCCCTGAGGAGCAAGTCCTACTGGCCATCGAGGCAATTCTCATAAAATTCTTTGCTAAGTGGCAGCAGTAGCAGCAACCTGGTTGATGGAGACCTTGTATGCAATTTAGAGTCTGCATAGTGTCACAGAATTAACAGCTGAAAATAGAAAGCTTGAGTTACATTCTCTTCCCATGGTTTCAAACCACATGGGAAGAGTGAATCTTGCTGCAGGGGTGAGCAAAGAACTCTAGGTGAGGTGAGAGCTAGCTACCTGGCCAATGGTCATGTCCGCAGGAAGACAATGGTGTTGGTTTAAGCATTGCAGTTGCCTGAATGTTGATCCAAACATCTGAGCATGATGGATCCAGGTTGCATGTAGTCTTGCTGCCTAACCCAGTTGGAAGTGCATCTCTCAAACACTCACTGCCACAGTGTTAAGAGTGATTTATCGTGCCACCATGGGACAGGATAGAACTTCCCTTGTGTATGTTATGGTGGCTGGAACATTTTTTGGCCGTAGCAGACCTCTTCTTTCTCCTGAGTTAGGGTCCAATTGTTACATATTTTTGACCATTTCGTTAGCAGCCCCATTTTAGAACATTTACACCACCAGGCCTCCTGAATTGTGTTAAAATAGGGGGGAAAGTGGCAATATAGCTGCTCCCACACTTGGCGACACTCTGTCATAGAACTCTGTTTGATTGGTTTCCCAGGGCTGAGAGTTTGGAAGTAACTTCACTCCTTTCTTCTGAGGGACCTCTGGATGGATTCAAATATGCAGCCTTTTGCTACGTAGCCAAGCCACTTAAATTTAAATAACCTATAGGCCTGATTAATTTTTAATAGACTCACCACCAAGTCGATGATGTAGGGAGAATTATCAACCCCATTTTTCAACCATGGAAACTGAGGCACACTAAGACTCCGCTTGAGTTGTAAGAGTGCTCATGCAGAACTAGGTAGTTTGATACCTAGGCAGTGAGCCCTCCTACTCAGTCACAATCACTGACTACTCAGAACTGTTTTCCAGCCAGGAGGGACTGTATGTAAAGACTCCACAAAGGATCAATGTTCAGGCTGGTTTCGGGAGGTATCAATATATTAAAGATACTTGCTTGTGTTTGCTTCACTTTATCCCTATAATTCTTCTCATGCGACCAAAACTCAGTCCCAGACGATGGCAACGGCAGTGTCAAGACTGTTCTGTCTGACTTCTACAGTAGGACACATAGACCATCTGAATATACCCTTTCTTTCTTTGCCCCTCTCCATTGCATAGGCAAAACTGCAGCCAGTACCAGACCCGAACCTGCAGATTAAGAGTTTGTCAAAAGTCTAGAAAAAGCTGTCAATACCCTGAAAAATCAGCCTGCAGAAGAGAAGACACAGAATCAAAAGCTACAAATGAAAAAAAAAGAAGCTCCAGGTGAGTGGAATTCAGACAACCAAGATCAATGAAAACACTAGAGCATCTCACAGTTGTTCATGCTGGTTTAGTGGTAGCCAGGCAGAAGTCACAATGGCCTGAATCAGTGTCACCACCCAAATCACTAGGCTTCTGAAATTCCTAGTACCCTGTATCCTGCAGTCCCTATTACCCAATAACCCTGCTGATTCTACTTTATAGCCACCTTCTCGTTCGTTGAGACTTCTGATTCAGAGTGATTCTGCAGGACAGAGTAGGAAACCCCATCGGGATTTCAAAGTCTGCGGATCTTTATGGGAGCAGCCAGCTTCATCTTTGTCCTGGGGATTGTCTCGTGCTTTTCTCACACCAAACTTGCAATTAGCATCCAGATGATAAAACCCTGGAACAATAGGGGTCCTGTTTGAGTTTTATAATCATCCACTGATATTAAATCTATTTCGATATATATAGTGATCAAGTGCAGAACAGAACTGGTCCCTAGAGTTTCTGTTTAGTGGAAAGCCTCACCTTGGTCCTGGTGGTTTCAAAATGGTGACCATGCAGTTAGCAGGCCCAACATACTACACCCCCTATGCTCCTAAGTGTGAGGTCCCAACAAAAAAAAAATCACTGCTATCGATTCAGTTCTGAGGTTACTGTCCCTATGGATCAGAGTAGAGCTTTCTCTGTGGGTTTCTGAGATTGCTGATCTTTGTGGAAATAGAAAGCCTCCTCTTTCTCCAGAGAAGCATCTGCTGGTTAGAACTGTTTACCTTACAGGTAGCAGCTCGTCGTGTTATCCACTTACACAATTATGTTGTGTGAGGACTCAAAACCAAACCAAACTCACTACCTTCGAGTCCATGTTGACTCCTAGTGACCCTCGTGGATAGAGTAGAACTGCTCCTGTGGGGTGCGGAGGCTGTAACTCAATGAGTGGTGATATCCTCAACCATCTCCAAGGTGAAGACTTGTGGAGAAAAAATATTATCTAAGGGGGTTAATCGAAGGGTGACTAGTGTCAGTCCCCTGAGGAGCAAGCCCTACAGGCCATCGAGGCAATTCTCATTGAGGCAATGCTCATAAAAGTCTTTCCTAGGTGGCAGCAGCAGCAGCATCCTGGTTGATGGAGACCATCTATGTAATCTAGAGCCTGCATAGTGTCACAGAATTAACAGCTGAAAATGGAAAGCTTCAGTTACATTCCTTTCCCTTGCTTTCAATCCAAATTTGAATAGTGCATGATGCTGACGGAGTGAGCAAAGAAATATATGTGTGGTGAGATATAGCTACTTGGCCACTGTTCAAGTCTCCAGGAAGACAATGGTGTTGGCTTAAGCCTAGCAGTTGCCTGAATTTTGACCCAAACATCTGAGCAGGGTGGATCTAGGTTTCATGAAGTCTTGCTGCCTAACCCAGATGGAAGAGGATCTCTAAAGCCCTCACTGCCATCGAATTCAGCGTGACTTATAGTGCCACCATGGGAGAGGGAAGAATTGCCCTTGTGCATGTTTTGGTGGCTGGAACATTTTTCTGTGAGTGGCAGCCCTCTTTTTCTCCTGAGATTGGTACCAATGGTTATATATTTTTGAACATTTTGTTAGCAGCCCCATTTTACACCCATTCCACCACCAGTCCTCCTGAAGTATGTAAAAATAGGGGGGCGGGAAAGTGGGAATCTAGCTGCTCCCACTCTTGACGACCACCTGTCAGTCATAGAACTCTGCTCCATTGGTTTCCCAGAGCTGAGAGTTTGGAAATAACACCAGGCCTTTCTTCTGAGGGACCAGTGGATGGATTCAAATAGGCAGCCTTTTGCTAAGTAGCCAAGCCCCTTAACTTTAAATAACCCATTGGCCTGATTAGTTTTTAATTGACTAACCACAAAGTCGATGATGTGGGGAGAAATATCAACCCCATTTTTCAAACATGGAAACTGAGCACACTCAGACATGGCTGGAATTCGAAGAGCACTCATGCAGAACGAGGAAGTGTGTTATCTAGGCAGTGAACCCTCCTACTCAGTCACAATCACCGACTACTCAGAACTGTTTTACAGTCAGGAGAGCCTCTATGTAAAGACCCCACAAAGTGTCAATGTTAAGGCTGGATTCTGGAAGGATCAATGTATTAAAGAAAGTTGCTTGAGTTTGCATCACGTTTATCCCTATCATTTTCTCATGCAACCAAAACTCAGTCCCAGGCAGATGGCAACGACAGTAACCAGACTGTTCTGTCTGACTTCTACAGTAGGAACCATAGATCTTCTGAATAGATGCTTTGATCCTGTGCCCCTCTCCTTCCCATAGAAAAAATTGCAGCCAGCACCAGACCCAAAACCTGCAGATCAAGAGTTTGTCAAAA